>NC_057812.1:194269000-194569000 GCF_018294505.1 Triticum aestivum | reverse complement strand
GGCCCAATAGGCGCTGGTTCTTCATCGTCTCCTTCATCGGCGTCCATACCGTCGATGTCTTCGGAGTCGAAGTCGAGCATGTCGGTTAAATCGTCGACAGTGGCTACAAAGTGGGTGGTGGGTGGGCTTTGAATTTCTTCATCGTCCGTATCCCAATCTTGCTGACCGTAGTCCGGCCAGGGCTCTCCTGATAAAGAGAGAGACTTTAGTGATTTCATAATATCGCCAAAGGGCGAGTGCTGAAAGATGTCCGCGGCAGTAAACTCCATGATCGGCGCCCAATCGGATTCGATCGGCAGAGGCGCGAATGGTTCAGAGTCCGGAGAGGAGTCCGGCTCCTTGGAATCACGAGTCTCGCGGAGTGCGGGGCTGGTGTTCGGCTCGATCGCCGTTAGGATCGCAGCCCCCGAGGCGGCGTCCAACCACCCATCCTCGATCGGCGCAGTTGGCTCCGAATTAAGGGTCGAAGCCGATGCGGGTGCGGCCTCCAGGGCACTGTTCGGCGGCAGAGCTAGATCATGCTCGTCGTGACAGTGCGGCGCGCTCGGCAGTGGCTCGAATCCGTCGAAGATCAAGTCCCCGCGGATGTCAGCCGTGTAGTTTAAACTTCCAAATCTGACCTGACGGCCAGGGGCATAGCTTTCGATCTGCTCCAGATGGCCAAGTGAATTGGCCCGCAGTGCGAAGCCGCCGAAGACGAAGATCTGTCCGGGGAGGAAGGTCTCACCCTGGACTGCATCGCTATTGATGATCGTAGGAGCCATCAAGCCTGACGGCGACGACACAGAGGAACTCTCAATGAAAGCACCAATGTCGGTGTCAAAACCGGCGGATCTCGGGTAGGGGGTCCCGAACTGTGCGTCTAGGCCGGATGGTAACAGGAGGCAAGGGACACGAAGTTTTACCCAGGTTTGGGCCCTCTCGATGGAGGTAAAACCCTACGTCCTGCTTGATTAATATTGATGATATGGGTAGTACAAGAGTAGATCTACCACGAGATCGGAGAGGCTAAACCCTAGAAGCCAGCCTATGGTATGATTGTTGTTGTGTATGTTGTCCTACGGACCTAAACCCTCTGGTTTATATAGACACCGGAGAGGGTTAGGGTTACACAAAGTCGGTTACAATGGTAGGAGATCTGCATATTCGTATCGCCAAGCTTGCCTTCCACTCCAAGGAAAGTCCCTTCCGGACACGGGACGAAGTCTTCAATCTTGTATCTTCATAGTCCAGGAGTCCGGCTGAAGGTATAGTCCGGCCATCCGGACACCCCCTAATCCAGGACTCCCTCAGCCGATCTCAACAATGCCTCGCAAGAGGCGAGGGAAGCACGATCCGAGTCTAGGGCGGCTAGGGAGGAGATCTGGCAAGCTGAGGAGATAGCGGCCGGTAAGCCCTTCTTATTACAGACTGAATTCGGTGATCCGAAATATGCCTCGCTTAATCAAATTTGGAGCTCTCCAGACGCATTCTTGGACTTGCCGAAGAGCGCCTCCGATGCAGCGCAATTTTACCAAGTGCAAGAAGGGTATGCAACGGAGAAGCTTTTCTGGACACAATTTGGCATGCCAAAGCGCCCGCTATTGCTGAACAAACAGATGGCCCAGTGGGCCGAGCTTCACAAGATATCCGGTTCCTCCATGAAGGACGTCGTGGTCTGGCTGTGGCCGACTGAGCCAACTCTGAATAGTTATTTTGGTTTGGTGCATCGACTTATGGATGTGGTGCCGCGTATTGACGTCGTGAAGTGATCGTCGTGCATTGAAGGTGCACGGATGGCCTTTGCCCATGTCAAGATGTATTGGGCGAAGATGAAGGCCACCGATATTGCAGAGAAGAGTCCACCCGAGGGCAAGGACGAACACATGCCAGAGCATTATTTTGAAGATGTCCTAGAGGGCGCCCGCTTAATAGAGGTTTAGTGCTCAAAGGATATGGTTTTCGAGTCAATGTGCCGAAATTGTAAAAACAATATTATGATATTTTAAGGCTATGCCTAAAAGTTTTGGCTCCTCCTATGCGGCCGTTTTTGTATAATCTGAAAGTTTTCTAGTCCTCGGCTTCAGCCCCCTCGCATAAAATACGGGGGTGTTCGAAAAAGCACTTGATCACTCTTGACCCAACGTCTTGGTCCGCGAAGGAGGTGTCGGTGCGGCGAACTAGGCAATCGGACTATAGGGCTTTAACACTTGCACTTAGCCATAGGAGTTTGATGGTGGGTCTACAATATAGCCCCTGGTATGTGCGCAACTATCCGAATATAGTGTGTTACATAGATGACCGGAAGAACGGTCCTTCGTGTAATACAGGAGGAATCGCGAAAGATTATGTTAAGTCATCGAGTGGTTGACCAGCTCTCGTCACATCATGACAGTCGGTTTTCGGGTTTCTCTACTCAAGTACTCATCCAGATAAACCAGCACACAATCGCAGTAGTTCTCCCTTTACTACCCTAGCCGATAGAGCGAAACATAAGGTAGTAAGCACAGGAGACCAGGGCAACCCAACTATTGACCAAAGACATGATTCGGAGTAGATGCATATAAGGACGAACTCGTGACGCTGAAGTGTGTTGTAAAGCTGTTCGGACTTATCGGGAATTTATTTGTTCCCATATTGAGCCCCTGGCAGTTTGTGCCGAGGTGTGTGTGAAACAACCGAAGAAGCAAAATTCAATTCTTTTTAGAAAAAGCAAATACTGAATACTGATTATGTTCACTGCAATGTTGGGGATATCGCTTATCGGGAACTTATCGGTCGACCCATGATAAGGGGTAAATCGGCCAGTTTATCGGCATATTGGCCGATTTATCACCATATCGGTTGATTTATCGGCCAATAAATCTTATCGGTCGGACAAAGGTAAGCGATAAATCGGTCGATTTATCGGAATATCGGAAGATATCTTGAACAGTGGTTCACTGGGACCTGATTGATATGTCAATTGCCATTTTACAGATAATAACGCCACAACCTAGGATATTTGGCATGCCGGTGGTCGAAGGCTGAGGGAGAAGGCACTTTACAGGCTCTAAATAGAGAGTGTGGTCTACTAAGAATTACTTGGACCTCCTGTCGCACGTCTACGCCGCCTTGCCTCGGTGAAATGTCCCCTTAACGGGAATAGCCTTTGGGTAGGTGAACGGAGCCGAACTCCGAAAGAGTCCGGGAGATGACCCGTCTTTGAGCCACCTGTGGTAAAAGACTAAAAATAATTAGAAAAAAAAGGAGGATATAGGAGAGCTTGCAGGCCTGTCCGTATTGTGCCTTTGCCAATATCCAGGGTATTCTAAGTACATCATTATGTACGCGCGGCACAAACTTCATGGGTATATGAGGCAAACGACAGAGGCCGAACTGCTAATCCAGCTCTGAGATTGATCGGCCCTATTTAAGATAGGTTTGTGGCTTAATGGCCTATGAGATATGCAGCTTGATGAAGCCACTTGGTACTTTGACTATGGTAGCTGTAGTATGATTCTCCGTACGAAGGGAGTGTTCTGTATTTCCATTTACTGTTATGACGCCGCATGGACCGGACATCTTAAGTTTTGCGCGGGCGTAGAGAGGGACCACATTGAAACGAGCAAAAGCGGTAACGCCCCAGAAGTGCATGGTGGCTACTATGGGACGGGACAATATCAAAGGTCAAGCTTCGCTTTGGAAGTTGTTCGGCGAACCAAAAATGACTTCCAGTGTGACGGAGCCCCTAGAGTGAGCTTCGACGCCGAGTACTCCTCCCTTGAGGGTAGCTGTTGTGGGCTTGATTCTTGAAGGATCGATGCCCATTTTGCGGACAGTGTCTTGGTAGAGTAGGTTAAGGCTAGTGTCGCCATCCATAAGGAGTTTTGTGAGATGGAACCCATCGATAATTGGATCGGTGATCAGAGCCGCCGAACCTTCGGGACGGATATGGCGAAATTTTGGGGAAAACGGCTCTATGGTGTATGCGTCCCGTAGTGCGCATCTACGCTCCCCTGTAGGGGTGTGCATCACGTATACCATGTTTACGGTTTTTACTTCGGGGGGAAATTGTTTCTGACCCCCGGTATTCGGTTGGCGAGTCTCTTCGTCATCGCTGTCACTGGGCAGCCCCTTCCCCTTGTGTTCGGCATTAAGCCTGCCGGCTTGTTTGAAGACCCAATAGCTTCTATTGGTGTGGGTAGCTGGTTTATCGGGGGTGCCATGAATTTGGTAGGGCCGATCTAGTATTTTTTTCTAGATTGGATGATCCGTCTCTATGTGCCTTGAATGACTTTTTTCGTTGACCGAGTTTGGAGCCGCTGAATCCGACATTGACCGCCATGTCTTGCTTCTTTCGTTATGATTGCGACGTTTGTGTTTATTGCGTCGTGGCTTGCCGTGTGCCTAGATCGCTGGTGCTGTTGCCTTCTCCCGCGCAGAAGCGGGTCATTGGAGCGGTAAGGGCTGCCATGGACTTTGGTTTTTCTTGACCGAGGTGGCGGACGAGCCACTCATCCGGGACGCTGTGTTTGAGGGCCGCGAGGGCTTCCACGTCCGGACAATCAACAATTTGGTTCTTTTTAATTAGGAATCTAGTCTAGAGCTTCCTGGCTGACTCTCCGGGCTGCTGGATGATGTGACTTAAGTCATCAGCATCTGGTGGCCGGACATATGTACCTTGGAAGTTATCACGAAAGGCGTCTTCCAGGTCTTCCCGGCTGCCAATGGAGTTCTCTGGAAGGCTGTTGAGCCAGTGCCGCGCTGGTCCCTTTAGTTTTAATGGGAGGTTTTTGATGGTATGGAGATCATCACCGCGGTCCATGTGGATATGGAGAAGAAAATCTTCAATCCATACCGTGGGATCCGTTGTTCCATCGTATGATTCGATGTTCATGGGTTTAAACCCTTCTAGGAATTCGTGTGCCATTACTTCATTAGTGAAGCAAAGAGGGTGTGTGGTGCCTCTATATAGAGCCACATCGCGACGTAGCTTAGATGGAGTTCATCTGCGGCATCCATCCCGTGCGTGATTAAGCTTGCCATGTCCGAATAGATAGCCGTCGTCGCGTGTCGGGGCACACCCCCGCGATCCGTAGATCGATCTGGTATGTCCTGCTCTACTGTCCAGGTTCTGCCGAAGGTCATATGTATATGCCCAAGCTGTTTTATCTCTACCTCCACCACGAGGTAGTACGGGCTGGTGTTTGGCTTGGGTTGCCGCTTTGTCCCGACCACATGGTGGTCGGTCAGCCGCATTGTGCGCTGACGGTACGGGCTCCAACGCCTCGTCATCGAATTGACGTAGCAATTTGTGCTTTGGGTAACTTTTGGGTGGTCGGTCGAGGCCGCATTCCTTGGCTGCCAGGACGTTAGTCCATATGTCATTGAGCAAATCTTGATCAGCTTGAAGCTGTTGCTGCTTCTTTTTAGGCTCCTTGAAGTGGCTATTAGCCGGCGCTTAAAGCGCTCCTGCTCGAGATGTTCCTCAGGCACGATAAAATCCTTGTCGCCCAGGCTCACCTCATCCTCGGAGAGTGGAAGATAATTACTGTCCTCCGAGTCTTCGTGCATGACCTGTTCATCAGGGCTGACCTGCCCATCTTCCCGTTCGTCCTGTTCGGAAGTTGGCTCAACGGGGTTTTCATTGTCTCCGGCATCGTCTAGGGTATTGTTTTCTCCTGTGCTGGTGTTGCTGTCTTTTTCACGACATGACTTGGAGCGGCCGCTATTGTCGGCGCTTTGGCTGTATCTCAGGGGGTTTATTTTCCACTGGGTCTTCTTTGTCTTCGCCGTTAACTTCTTTGGGTGTGTCCACCATGTATACGTTGTAAGAGGAGGTGGCCGTCCAGTGCCCGGTAAATGGCGGGTTTTGGGACTGCTCCTCTTCGGCATCGTCGTCCATACCGTCTATGTCTTCGGAGTTGTAGTCGAGCATGTCTGTTAGATCTTCGACAGTGGCTATTAAGTGGGGGTGGGTGGGAAACAAAATTCCCCGTCATCAGCCCCCAGTTCAAACCGGATATAATTCGGCTCTGAGTCCCCTGCTAAAGAGAGGGTTTTTAATGACTTTAGCACATCCCCTAAAGGTGAGTGTCGGAAGATTTCCGCGGAGCTGAATTCGATGATCGGCGCCTGGTAAGGCTCGGTGGACGCGGATGCATGTACTTTGGAACCAGTGACGACCCCGGTCAAAGTTGAGTCTGTGTGCGGCTCCAACGCCGATGAGTCTACGACTTCTGTGGCGGGGTTAAGCTTCCCGTCTTCGGATGGCACAAGCTGCTCTGGATCTAGGGCCAGAGCGCTTATAGGCGCAGTCTCCTGGGTATGGTCTGATGATAGATTTAGGTCATGTTCATCGTGGTGGCAGGGAGTGGCTGCCATGGGCTCAAATCCGTCGAAGATCAAGTCTCCACGGATAGCAGTGACATAGTTCAAGCTTCCAATCCTGACCTGACAGCCAGGGGCATAGCTGTTGATCTTCTCTAGATGGCCAAGCGAGTTGGCCCGCAGTGCGAAGCCGCCGAGTATGAAGATCTGGCCAGGGGGAAAGACATCTCCTGGGCAGCGTTGTTGATGATGGATGGAGCCATCGAACCTTCTGATGATGGCACAACGGAACTCTCTATGAAAGCACCAATGTCGGTGTCAAAACCGGCGGATCTCGGGTAGGGGGTCCCGAACTATGCGTCTAAGGTTGATGGTAACAGGAGACAGGGGACACGATGTTTACCCAGGTTCGGGCCCTCTCTATGGAGGTAATACCCTACTTCCTGCTTGATTGATCTTGAGGAATATGAGTATTACAAGAGGTGATCTACCTCGAGATCGTAATGGCTAAAACCCTAAAAGTCTAGCCTATATGATTATGATTATCTCCACAGACTAAACCCTCCGGTTTATATTGACACCAGAGGGGACTAGGGTTATACAAGGTCGGTTATAGAGAAAGGAATCTTCATATCCGAACACCAAACTTGCCATCCATGCCAAGGAGAGTCCCATCCGGACCCGGGTGAGAGTCTTCGGTCTTGTATCTTCATAACCCATCAGTCCGGCCCACGTCCAATAGGCCGAACGCCCGAGGTCCCCTTAGTCCAGGACTCCCTCAGCCCCCCCTTTCCTTCTCCTCTTCCTCTCCCTTCCCTCTCCCCCCGGAAAAGGAAAGGGAGTCCAACTAGGATTGGAAGTCCTGGTTGGATTTCCCCCTTTGGTGTGCCCCCTAGGCCGGCCGCCTCCTCCCCTCCTCCTTTATATACGGGGGCAGGGGGCACCCCAAAGGCACAACAATTGTTTCTCAGCTGTGTGCGGTGCCCCCTCCAAAGTTTACCACCCCGGTCGTATTGTCGTAGTGCTTAGGCGAAGCCCTACGCGGATCACATCACCAACACCGTCGCCACACCGTCGTGCTGACGGAACTCTCCCTCGACCCTCTACTGTATCAAGAGTTCGAGGGACGTCATCATGCTGAATGTGTGCTTAACACGGAGGTGCCATACGTTCGGTACTTGGATCGGTTGGATCGTGAAGACGTTCGAATACATCAACCGTGTTACATAACGATTCCGCTTTCGGTCTACGAGAGTACGTGGACACACTCTCCCCTCTCATTCCTATGCATCTCCTAGATGGATATTGCGTGATCGTAGGATTTTTTTTGAATTACTATGTTCCCTAAAATCTACAGCAAGGTATTTAGTAGCAAAGAAATATGGAAGTAACGGTGACAGTGGCAAAAGTAATAGTAACGGTTTTGTAGCAATTGTAACAGTGACAACGGGAAAGTAACGAAGCAAAGATCAATATGAAACGGGCTCGTAGGCAATGGATCAATGATGGATAATTATGTCGGATGGCATTCATCATGCAACAGTTATAACATAGGGTGACACATAACTAGCTCCAATTCATCAATATAATGTAGGCATGTATTCTGAATATAGTCACATGTGCTTATGGAAAAGAACTTGCATGACATCTTTTGTCCTACCCTCCCATGGCAGTGGGTCCTATTGGAAACTAAGGGATATTAAGGCCTCCTTTTAATAGAGTACCGGACCAAAGCATTAGCACTCAGTGAATACATGAACTCCTCAAACTACGGTCCTCACCGGGAAGTGTCCCGACTATTGTCACTCCGGGGTTGCCGGATCATAACACATAGTAGATGACTATAACTTGCAATATCGGATCAAGAACAGAAATATATTCATGAAAACATAATAGATTCAGATCTAAAATCATGGCACTGGGGCCCTAGTGACAAGCATTAGGCATAGCAAAGTCCTAGCAACATCAATCTTAGAACATAGTGGATACTAGGGATCAAACCCTAACAAAACTAACTCGATTACATGGTAAATCTCACGCAACCCATCACGGTCCAACAAGCCTATGATGGAATTACTCATGCACGGCGGTGAGCATCATGAAATTCGTGATGGAGGATGGTTGATGAAGATGATGTCGATGATTTCCCCTCTCCGGAGCCCAAAACGGACTCCAGATCTACCCTCCCGAGGAAGAACAGGGCTTGGTGGTGGCTCCGTATCGTAAAATGCGATGAATCTTTCTCTCTGATTTTTTCTCCCTAAACGTGAATATATGGAGTTGGAGTCGAGGTTGGTAGAGGTCCAGGGGGCCCACAAGTACTGAGGGTGCGCCCCAGGGGGGTGGGCGCGCCCCACCCTTGTAGACAGGGTGTGGGCCCCCTTCGTTGATTATTTCACCAATATTTTTTATTAATTCCAAAAATCATTTGTGTGAAGTTTCAAGTCTTTCCGAGAACTTTTATTTCCGCACAAATATAACACCATGGCAATTCTGCTGAAAACAACGTCAGTCCAGGTTAGTTCCATTCAAATCATGCAAATTAGAGTCCAAAACAAGGGCAAAAGAGTTAGGAAAAGTAGATACGCTGGAGACGTATCATAGACCTACGGGTCCGTAGGCAGTAGCTAGATGGCTTCCTCTCTCTCTCTTTTGATTCTCAATACAATGGTCTCTTGGAGATCTATTTGATGTAACTCTTTTTTGCGGTGTGTTTGTTGGGATATGATGAACTTTGAGTTTATGATCAAATCTATTTTATCCATGAAAGTTATTTGAGTTTTGATCCCTTATATGCATGATTATTTATAGCCTCGTATTCCTTCTTCGAATCTTTGGTTTAGTTAGGCCAACTAGATCGATTTTTCTTGCCATGGGAAGAGGTGCTTTGTGATGGGTTTGATCATGCGTTGTTCTTTCCCAGTGACAGAAGGGGCAATAATACACGTATTGATCGTTGCTATTAAGGATAACAAGATGGGGTCTATTCCTACATGAATAGATCTTTTCTACATCATGTCATCGTTCTTATTGCATTAGCCCATTTCTCCATGAACTTAATACACTAGATGCTTGCTGGATAGTGGTCGATGTGTGATAACCCACAAGTATAGGGGACCGCAATAGTTTTCGAGGGTAGAGTATTCAACCACAATTTATTGATTCGACACAAGGGGAGCCAAAGAATATTTGCAAGTATTAGCAGCTGAGTTGTCAATTCAACCACACCTGGAGATTAATTATCTGTAGTGAAGTGGTCAGTAGCAAAGTAGTATGATAGTTTTGATAGCAGTAGAAACAACAATAGTAACTGTAACAGTGATAGCAATGATTTTGTAGCATGTGCAACAGTAACAATAGCAGTAGTAACTTAGCAAGAACAACATTAGAGAAATTTGTAGGCATTGGGATCAGGAAATTTGTTTGATGATATTCATCATATAACAGTCATAACCTAGGGAGATACGGCACTAGCTCCAGTTCATAAATATAATGTAGGAATGTATTCCGTAAATAGTCATACATGCTTATGGAAAGAACTTCCATGACATCTTTTGTCCTGCTCTCCTGTGGCAGCAGGGTTCTATTGAAAACTAAGGGATATTAAGGCCTCCTTTTAATAGAGAACGGGAACAAATAATTAACACATAGTGAATACATGAACTCAAACTACGGTCATCACCGGGAAGTGTCCCGACTTTCGTCACTCCGGGGTTGCCAGATCATAACACATAGTAGGTGACTATAACTTGCAAGATCGGATCTAGAACATAGATATAATGGTGATAACATAAACGATACAGATATGAAATCATGGCACCCGGACCCAAAGTGACAAGGATTAAGCATGGCAAAATCATAGCAACATCAATCTCAAAACATAATGGATACTAGGGATCAAGCCCTAACAAAACTAACTCGATTACATGATGAATCTCATCTAACTCCTCATCTACTAGCGAGCCTACGAAGGAATTACTCACTCCCGATGGGGAGCATCATGGAATTGGCAATGGAGAAGGGTTGGTGATGACGAAGATAGAAGACCCCCCTCTCTAGAGCCCCAAACGGACTCCAGATCTGGCCTCCCGGTGAAGAACAGGAGGTGGCGGCGGCTCCATCTCGTGAAACACAATAATTCTTTCTCCCTGATTTTTTCAACGAAAATGTGATTTTATAGTATCAGGGTTGAGGTCTGCGGGGCACCAGGTGGGGACAACCCACCTGGGCGCGCTAGGAGGGGGCGCGCCCTGGTGGGTTGTCCCCACCTGGTTCCGCGTAGACCTCAACCCTGATACCATAAAATCACATTAGGGTTGTGCCCACCCAAGTGCCCCGCTCCGGTGGTTCTTGGCTCCAGAAATTCTCTTTATAAAAATCCTCGCAAAGTTCCGTTCCAATCTGAGAACTTTTACTTCTGCGCAAAAAACAACACCATGGTAGTTCTGCTGAAAACAGCGTTAGTCTAGGTTAGTTTCATTCAAACCATGCAAATTAGAGTCCAAAACAAGAGGAAAAGCTTTAGGAAAAGTAGATACGATGGATATGTATCAATGTATGGAGTAATAGTAGTAGATGCAGGTAGGAGTTGGTCTACTAATCTTGGGCGTGATGCCTATATACTGATCATTGCCTGGATATCGTCATAATTATTTGAGGTTCTATCAATTGCCCAACATATTTGTTTACCCACCGTGTGCTATTTCTTGAGAGAATCCACTAGTGAAATCTACGGCCCCAAGTCTATTCTTTATCATATTTGCTTTTCGATCTATTATTTGCCACTTTTATTTTCAGATTTATTATTCCAAAAACCCAAAAATACTTTGCTGCCTATTTTATTAGCATATTTTATTTCACGTTTATTCAGAATATATTTTATCCAATCTACACAATTTTATCCTGGAAACTTGACAATTTCCTACGCCGTTACCCTTAAGAGGGATTGACAACCCCTCATAAGCATCGGGTTGCAAGTATTTGTTCTTTATGTGCAGGTACCGTTTACATAGTGTTTCTTGGTTCTCCTACTGGATTGATACCATGGTTTCATAACTGAGGGAAATTCCTACCATAGTTGTGCTGCATCATCCCTTCCTCTTTGGGGAAATACTGACATATTTCAAGACGCATCAAAAGGAATTTCTGGGGCCACTGCCGGGGAGGATCAAGTCAAGATAGTCTCCCGACAACTCGCCAGTTTCCGGTGCCGTTGCCAGGGAGACATCATCAACATCTATCAGGTTCCTAATCACAAATCTCATTCCTTGCTATTGACATTATTTTCCATTTGCCTCTCATTTTCATCTCCCCCACTTCACAAAAATTTGTCGTTTTATTCGCCCTCTTTTTCGTTCGCCATTTTCTCGTCAGATCTGTTTTGTGTGCAATATTGCTTGGTTTGTGGTTATGGCTAGGATGGCTACTCCTCCTTTGTCACCTGATTTTGAAGTTTTATAATTCAAGGAGAAAAAAGGAGAATATTTGAAAGCTGCTTGGTATAGGCTAATGGAATCCTATCGCATTTGCAATCTAAAAGGGGATGCAAAGATTTTGCTTCGAAATTTTTATATAGGTTTAGCTTTGCAACATAGGTACTTTTGGATTTTGCTGCTAAAGGGAATTTTATTGTGCTTGATGCTAATACCGCTTATGGGATCCTAGAGGTGATTTTCGGAATTCCACCAACCAAAAAGGGGTTTTCTTTTACCCAAGAAGGAGCTCAAATTTTAGACAAGTTGAGTGATTTGCATAAACATTTGGTTGAGTTACAAAAATATAATGAACCTCTTAAAGATATCAGTGGAAACCTCAATCGCATGAATACTTTGATTACTCTTTGCAATAAGCGTTTGGATATTTTAGATCTCAAAATGGTGTATTTTCCTGAAAATCTTGGGAAGCATAAAGAGCATCCCGGGTTTGAAAAGGCCCTTACGAAAGTTGCAAAGACCAAAGATGAAAAATAGTCGAATCTATGCATTATGCCTAGCTAGGGGCATAAAGCGATAGCTCTTGTTGGGAGGCAACCCAATGAATAAATTTAATTTTTGCCTTTTCTTTCCGTTCTTGAGTGTTTGCACAATTATGCTACTGTTATGATTGTGTTTTTCATGTTTTAATTAGTGTTTGTGCCAAGTGAAGCCTTTGGGGTCATGTTTGGTGATAGTTGATTTGATCTTGTTGAAAAACATAAACGTTTGCGCCCAGTAAAATAATTTTAATAAATCATAGAAGCGTGATAAAATTCTGAAATTTTCAGACAAAATTAATATGCAAATTGCCTATGTTTTCTTAATTTTTCTGAATTTTTGGAGTTAAAGAAGTATACGGCGTTTTTAGATTGCTACATACTATTATGTTTTTGACAGATTTTGTTTTCTTTGCGTTTTGTGCTTATTTTGATAATCTATGGTTTGTATTGAGGGGTATGAGCCATGGTAAAGTTGGAATACAATACGTATGATGCAAAAATAAAATATGAATGGGTTTTCAATAGTACTTAGAGTGGTGATTTGCTTTGTTATATTAACGGATCTCACGAACGTTTTGTTGAGTTTTGTGTGATTGAAGTTTTCAAGTTTTGGTTGAGATCACGATGGATGAAGGAATAAGGAGTAATAAGAGCCTAAGCTTGGGGGATGCCCCATGGTACCCCAAGTTATTATACAAAGGGAATCATGGAACTAAACTTGGGGATGTCCAGGAAGGCATCCCCTCTTTCTTCTAACGACCATCGGTATTTTACTTGGAGCTATATTTTTATTCATCACATAGCATGAGTTTTTCTTGGAGTGTCTTGTATTATATGAGTCTTTGCTTGTTTCTCTTTTTAGTTTGTGTCATCTATCCTTGCTGGACACACCTATTTGATAGAGCCAAAATTATGCTATGATTTGTTAGAATTGCTCTAGTGCTTCACTTAATTGTTTTTGAGCTATGGAATTGCTCTAGTGCTTCACTTATATCTTTTTGAGCATGGTGTGTTTTGTTATTTTAAAGAAATGCTCTCATGCTTCATTTAGATTTATTTGAGAGTTAGTAAATTTTTGAAGAAATTCTCTCATGCTTCACTTATATTATTTTAAGAGAAGAAAAATTTTATGCTCATGTTCTTCACTTAAATTTGTTTGATCTTATCAAAAGCAACATATGAAACTTGTCCCAAAGTGATAGATATTCAAGAGGGATATAATAAAAACTTTCATGAAGATCATTGGACAAAATAAAATTGATTCTTTCTAATAGTTTTGAGATATGATGATAGTGATATGTGAGTCATGTTGATGAGTAATTATGCTTTAGTAAGAATATTGTGTTAAGGTTTGTGATTCCCTATGCAAGCACGAAAGTCAATAGTTATGCAATGAAATTACATCCTACTTGCGGTGCATTATTCGGTGTTAGGTATGCTTACTGCTCGCTTATGTGATTTTTGTTTCTTGGTTGGATGCTTCTCAATCTATTTGCTAGCCTTCACTTATGCTAGGTAAAAATACTACTTGTGCATCCAAAATCTTTAAACCCAATTTTGCCATATGAGTCCACCATACCTACCTATATGTAGTATTCTCGTGCCATTCTAATCAAATTTGTGTGTGCCAACTCTAATTTTCAAAATAAATTTCCTTTTTGTGTGCTCGTACAGCTCATGAAGTGGCAGGGGGTGGCTAATATTTTCCATGCTAGATGTGTTATTCTCAAGATGAGTGTTTATTCACTTGTCATTGCATGAGAGTGCGGCGGTAATAGGGATGCCCAGTCCCGAAATGAAAAAGAAATTTTCTTTATGTTATCAAATAATAAATTCCTTGGAAAGTGTTGGTATGGACGGTACCTATGGATATGGCTAGCTGTGGAATGTGAAAGAATGGTGGAAAGGGAATAAACATTATTTTCTGTTTGGGAACCGCCTATGATATCTAGGATGGAAAGTGTTGTGAATTACTTGGTTGTTTTCGTTGACGGGAAAAGTATGCCTCTCAAAAAAAATTATCTCTCAATTTAATATTTGACCTCTAGCACCTCTACAAATCTCTACTTCCCTATGCGAAAGGCCTTTCTTTTTTTACTTTATGCAATTTTTATTTTTATTTGAGTCTCCATCTTCTCTTATAAAGCACGAACTAAGGGGCACTATGATCGTACTTGAGCATTGGATGTAGCTAATATGCGTGTGTGTTTCGTGAGTGGATCAATGATTGAGCATGATGGGCTAGGGATAACTTTCTTTAGTGTTGATATTTTGAAGACATGGTTTCTTGTTGATATGCTTGAGTATTGAAATCTTCATGTCAAAACTAGACTATTGCTTTGAATCATATAAAATTCCAAATTTCCATGCTACAAAAGAAAATAATATGTGATGAACATGTTAGGCAGCATTCCACATAAAAAATTATGTTTTTATCATTTACCTACTCGAGGACGAGCAGGAATTAAGCTTGGGGATGCTGATACGTCTCCAACGTATCTATATTTTTTTATTGTTCCATGTTGTTATATTATCATTCTTGGATATTTTACAATCATTTTATAGCAACTTTATATCATTTTTGGGACTAACCTATTGACATAGTGCCCAGTGCCAGTTGCTATTTTTTGCTTGTTTTTTACATTGCAGAAAATGAACACCAAACGGAGCTAGTCCAAACGTAGCGAAACTTTTTGGAGATTTTTTCTGGACCATAAGGAACAACATGGGCCAAAGAAGTACCAGAGGGGTGCCCCGAGGGGGGCACAACCCACCTGGGCATGCCTGTGGGCCCAGGCGCACCCTGGTGGGTTGTGCCCACCTCGGTGGCCTCCCGCATCGCCTCTTCGCCCTATAAATACCCAAATATTCCATAAACCCTAGGGGGGTCGACAAAACACAATTCCAGTCGCCGCAAGTTCTAGAACTACGAGATCCAATCTAGACACCATCATGGAGGGGTTCATCATCCTCATTGGTGCCTCTTTGATGATGTGTGAGTACATGGTTCATTGTAGACCGACGGGTCTGTAGGCAATAGCTTTTCTCTCTCTCTCTCTCTCTCTTTATCTTTTGATTCTCAATACAATGGTCTCTTGGTGATCTATTTGATGTAATTCTTTTTTGCAGTGTGTTTGTTGGTATCCGATGAACTTTGAGTTTATGATCAGATCTATTTTATTCACGAAAGTCATTTGAGTTTTGATCTCTTATATGCATGATTATTTATAGCCTCGCATTTCTTCTTCGAATCTTTGGTTTAGTTAGGCCAACTAGATCGATTTTTCTTGCCATGGGAAGATGTGCTTTGTGATGGGTTCGATCGTGCGGTGTTCTTTCCCAGTGACAGAAGGGGCAGCAAGACACGTATTGATCGTTGCTATTAAGGATAACAAGATGGGGTCTATTCCTACATGAATAGATCTTTTCTACATCATGTCATCGTTCTTACTACATTAGTCCGTTTAACTTAATACACTAGATGCATGTTGGATAGCGGTCGATGTGTGGAGTAATAGTAGTAGATGCTGGCAGGAGTCTGTCTACTAACCTTGGATGTGATGCCTATATATTGATCATTGCCTGGATATCATCATAATTATTTGAGGTTCTATCAATTGCCCAATAGTAATTTGTTTACCCATCATGTGCTATTTATTCAGAGAATCCACTAGTGAAATCTACTACCCCCAAGTCTATTCTTTATCATATTTGCTTTCCGATCTATTATTTGCCACTTTTATTTTCAGATCTATTATTTCAGAAACCCAAAAATACTTTGCCGCATACTTTATTTGCATCTTTTATTTCGTATTTATTCGAGATCTATTTTTTCCAATCTACACAATTTTATCTCGTCAACTTGACAATTTCCTATGCCGTTGCCCGTAAGAGGGATTGACAACCCCTCATAAGTGTCGGGTTGCATGTATTTGTTCTTTGTGTGCAGGTACTGTTTACATAGTGTTGCTTGGTTCTCCTACTAGATTGATACCTTGGTTTCTTAACTGAGGGAAATACCTAGCGATGATGTGCCGCATAATCACTTCCTCTTTGTGGAAATACAAATGTAGTTCAAGCCGCATCACTTCCCTGCAGGGGTGCACCAACTTACCCAACACACTTGATTAACTCCGGTTGGACACAGCTTTCCGGGTTATGCCCGGCCTCGCCCGATCGACACGACGTAGTCCTACCTAAGCTCAACAGAGAGGCCAACACACTGGTCTAAATCCTAAGTGTGAAGGGGTCATGTGCAAATCATCCTAAGCACTCTCGCGCGTTGCGAACGCGGCCTGGAGCATACCCACCTCCTTATACAAGAGTAGGCGGTTACCGTCCAATCGGGCGCACGCCGCTCAACTGCTGATGTCTGAGAGCTTTAGGAAGAATCTTATGACGCCGAGTACCCATACTTATTCCCGTGTGGTGGTTAGTGCAAAAAGGCCAGAGGGCTACTCACATCACATATCCAAACCATTAGTGTATTGGGAGCTCGTGGAGACGATCAGTTATCCCGTCGCCCCATCTCGCGTACTTACGACAAGGATCGGGCCCATCCCTCTCCTGGGGCGGTCTCTTCCTACACGGTCGTGCCGCATCATTATCTCGCGGGTACCCTCATGGTCAACCCGTCTTCAATAATACCCGTGTGTAACCCTTGGGTCGACCCGACTTCAACAAAGGACTAAGGTGATGGTCGAGGTATCCGTGTGTCCATAACATCAAGGGGGAATCTTAGGAATCACCCTCGATGGATTCCTACTCGATGTAACCATCAAGGTGACCTTGGAGGAATCCCCCTCGAAGGGTTCACACTTGAGGTGTTGCACGACAGAGTCATCATCGGGAGTGGTGAATGAGGAATCACCCTCTATAGTTCATGGCCGATTGGCTGCACTATGGAGAAATCATTAAGAGTGAGATGCGAGGTATCACCCTGATCACTCGATAGTAGCTCTATAGAGTCGTAGAACTAAGGGGGGTGATGTGTCGGTCTCTGCACCTCGATAACATTGATCGAGTCATTCGGAAGCAAAACATGGCAACACGGAAAAAGGTGCAGGGCCATTGATCAATCACTAACCAATCTGTACTAAGCATATAGGTTAATAGGTAAAGTAACAACATCAGGTTACGAAAGCAAGCTATGCATCAGAATATGTGCTATCGAACAACAGTAGCAAAATCCATTGCAAGCATGAGATAGAAAGAATGGGTGATATAGGAATGACCAAGGGGGTTTTACTTGCCTGGAAGCTCTGCAACAAGTGGCTAAATGTCTGCAACGTAGTTGTACTCGGTGGCGTGAGCGTCAGTCTCGGGGTTTACCAGAGAAGAAGAGGGGGAAGAAACAGTAAATATAAAGCACACAGATGCAACACAAAGCATGACATGGTGATTGATGTTTACTACGCAACTTTATTCTTGTAGACACGTGTTGGGCCTTCAAGCGCATAGTTTTGTAGGACAGTAGAAATTTTCACTCAAGTGGATGACCTAAGGTTTATTAATCCGTAGGAGACGTAGGATGAAGATGGTCTCTCTCAAACAACCCTACAATCAAATACAAGAAATCTCTTGTGTCCCCAACACACCCAATACAATGGCAAATTGTAGGGGTGCACTAGTTCGGCGAAGAGATGGTGATAAAGGTGTAATATGGATGGTAGAAATATAATTTTATAATCTGAATAAATAAAAACAGAAAGGTAGCAAATAGTAAACGGGCACAAAAATGGTATTGCAATGCTTAAAAATAAGGCCTAGGGTCCGTACTTTCACTAGTGCAATCCCTCAATAGTGCTAATATAATTGGATCATATAACCACCCCTCAAAGTGCGATGAAGAATCACTCCAAAGTTCCTATCTAGCAGAGAATATAAGAAGAAATCGTCTGTAGGGTACGAAACCACCTCGAAGCTACTCTTTCAAATCGATCTATCCAAGAGTTCGTAGTAAAATAACACCAAATAATTTCAGATTCATAATACTCAATCCAACACAAAGAACTTCAAAGAGTGCCCCAAGATTTCTAACGAAGAAACAAAAGATGACAACGTGCATCAACCCCTATGCATAGATTAGCCCAATGTCACCGCAGGAATCCACGAGTTGAATGCCAAAACATATATCAAGAGAATCAAATACAATACCATATTGTCACCACGAGTATTCATATGCAAGACATATATCAAGTGCTCTCAAATCCATAAAAGTATTCAATCCAATAAAACAAAATCTCAAGGGGAAAACTCGCCTCACAACAAGATGGAGAGGGGGAAACACCATATGATCCAACTATATTAACAAAGCCTGTGATACATCAAGATCGTGACATCTCAAGAACACGAGAGAGAGAGAGAGAGATTAAACACATAGCTACTGGTACAAACCCTCAGCCCCGAGGGTGGACTGATACATCCATTTTGCATAATGTTTTCTTACTGTTATTTGTAATGTTTTTGTCCATAATAATGCTTTTTGGAGTAATTCTAATGCCTTTTCTCTCATAATATGCAAGGTATACACAAAGAGGGAGAATTCCGGCAGCTGAAAATCTGGACCTGGAAAAGCTACGTCAGGCCACCTATTCTGCACAACTCCAAATGAGTTGAAACTTCATGAATAATTTTTAGGGAATATTTGAGGAATATTGGAGCAAATAAATACCATAGGGGCCCACCAGGTGGGCACGACCCACCTGAGCGCGCCAGAGCCAAAGCGCGCCCTGGTGGGTTGTGCTCACCCAGGCCCACCTCCGGTGGCCATCTTCTGGTATATAAGTCATTTTGACCTACAGAAAATAAGGGGAGGACTTTCGGGATAGAGCGTCACCGTCTCAAGGCGGAACTTTGGCAGGAGCACTTTTGCCCTTCGGCGGAGCGATTCTGCCGGGGGAATTTCCCTCATGGAGGGGGAAATCATCGTCATCATCATCACCAACCACTCTCCCATCTTGGGGAGGGAAATCTCCATAAACATTTTCAACAACACCATCTCCTCTCAAACCCTAGTTCATCTCTTGTGTTCAATCTTGTTACTAGAACTATAGATTGGTGCTCGTGGGTGACTAGTAGTGTTGATTACATCTTGTAGTTGATTACTATATGGTTTATTTGGTGGAAGATTATATGTTCAGATCCAATATGCTACTTAATGCCCCTCTGATCTTGAGCATGATTATCATTTATGAGTAGTTACTTCTGTTTTTGAGGTCACGGGAGAAATCATGTTGCAAGTAATCATGTGAACTTGATATGTGTTCGATATTTTGATAGTATGTATGTTGTGATTCCCTTAGTGGTGTCATGTGAACGTCGACTACATGACACTTCACCATATTTGGGCCTAAGGGAATGCATTGTGGAGTAGCAATTAGATGATGGGTTGTGAGAGTGACAGAAGCTTAAACCCCAGTTTTTGCGCTATTCCATAAGGGACCGATTGGATCCATAATTTTAATGCCATGGTTAGAATTTATTCTTAATACTTTTCTCGTAGTTGTGGATGCTTGCGGGAGGGTTAATCATAAGTAGGAAGTATGTTAAAGTAAGAACAACACCTAAGCACCGGTCCACCCACATATCAAATTATCAATGTACCAAACATGAATTAAGCCAACATGATCAAAGTGACTAGATGGAATTCCCGTGTACCCTCAAGAACGCTTTGCTTATCATAAGAGACCATTTTGGCTTTTCCTTTACCTCAAAAGGGTTGGGCTACCTTGCTGCACTTTTGTTACTACTATCGTTACTTGCTCGTTACAAATTACCTTGCTATCAAACTACTCTGCTACTTACAATTTCAGCACTTGCAGACATTACCATACTGAAAACCACTTGTCATTTTCTTCTGCTCCTTGTTGGGTTCAACACTCTTACTTATCAAAAAGATCTAAATTTGATCCCCTATACTTGTGGGTCATCAAGGCTATTTTCTGGTGCCGTTGCCGGGGAGTGAAGCGCCTTTGGTAAGGAAACATTTATATAGTGTGCTGAAATTTATTGTCACTTGTTACTATGGAAAACAATCCCTTGAGGGGTTTGTTCGGGGTATCTTCACCTCGACTGGAACCACAATTAGCTACCCCTCAACCTGCTGCACCTACTAAAAATATTGAATATGAAACTCCTTTGGGTATGATAGAACAACTGCTAGCTAATCCTTATGCAGGGGATGGAACCGAACATCCTGATATGCACTTGATATATGTAGAACAAATTTGTGGATTGTTCAAGCTTGCAGGTTTACCTGGAGATGAAGTTATGAAGAAGGTTTTCCCTTTATCTTTGAAGGGAAAAGCATTGGCATGGTATAGGCTATGCGATGATATTGGATCTTGGAATTGGAATCGATTGAAATTGGAGTTCCACCAATTTTTTTATCCTATGCATCTAGTTCATCGTGATCGGAATTATATATATAATTTTTGGCCTCGTGAAGGAGAAAGTATCACTCTAGCTTGGGGGAGGCTTAAGTCAATGTTGTATTCATGCCCCAATCATGATCTCTCAAGAGAAATTACTATTTAGAACTTTTATGCTCAGCTTTCTCGTAATGATCAAACCATGCTTGATACTTCTTGTGCTGGTTATTTTATGAAGAAGACTATTGAATTCCGATGGGATATTTTGGAAAGAATTAAACGCAACTCTGAAGATTGGGAACTCTACGAAGGTAAAGAGTCAGGTATTAAACTTAAGTATGATTGTGTTAAATCTTTTATGGATACCGATGCTTTTCAAAAGTTTAGGACTAAATATGGACTTGACTCGGAGATAGTAGCCTCCCTTTGTGAACCATTTTCTATTCATGTTGATCTCCTTAAAGAGAAGTGGTTTAAATACCACCCACCTATTAAAGAAGAAATCAAAGAACTGGTACCAGTTAAAGAAGAAACTGTGCTTTATAATGTTGATCCAGTTGTTCCTTCTACTTATGTTGAGAAACCACCTTTCCGTGTTAGGATAAAGGAACATGCTAAAGTTTCAACTATGGTTAACAAAAGCTATATTAGAACACCTAAACCTGATGAACAAATTAAAGTAGAACCTAGTATTGCTATGGTTAAAGATCTCTTGCAAGAAGATATGGATGGGCATGTTATTTACTTTTGTGAAGAAGCTGATAGAATTGCCAAACCTGATAAAAAGGATAAACATAGACATGTTGTTGGCATGCCTGTCATCTCAGTTGAAATAGGAGACCACCGTTATCATGGTTTATGTGACATAGGTGCTAGTGTGAGTGCTATACCTTACACCTTATACCAAGAAATTATGAATGGCAAAGCATCCACAGAGATAGAAGACATAGATGTTACTATTAAACTTGCTAATAGAGACACTATTTCACCAATTGGGATTGTGAGAGATGTTGAAGTTTTGTGTGGGAAAATAAAATACCCTACTGATTTTCTTGTTCTTGTTTCCCCACAAGATGACTTCTGTCCCATTATATTTGGTAGACCTTTCTTGAACACCGTTAATGCTAAGATAGATTGTGAGAAACAAACTGTCAGTGCTAGTTTTGGTGATGAGCCTCATGAGTTTAATTTTTCCAAGTTTAGTAGAAAGCTTCATGAAAAAGAATTGCCTAGTAAGGATGAATTAATTGGACTTGCTTCTATTGCTGTACCACCTACTGATCCTTTATAACAGTATTTGCTAGACCATGAAAATGATATTCATATGCATGAACGAAATGAAATAGATAAGATTTTCTTTGAACAACGTCCTCTACTTAAACACAATTTTCCTATTGAAACTCTAGGAGGTCCTCCTCCACCTAAAGGTGATCCTGTGTTTGAATTAAAACAATTGCCAGACACTTTGAAATATGCTTACCTTGATGAAAAGAAGATATATCCTGTTATTATTAGTGCTAACCTTTCAGAACATGAAGAAGAAAGATTATTGAAAGTTCTAAGGAAGCACCGAGCTGCTATTGGATATACTCTTGATGATTTAAGGGGCATTAGTCCCACTCTATGTCAGCACAAAATTAATATGGAACCTAGCGCTAAACCCGTTGTTGATCACCAACGTCGGTTAAACCCGAAGATGAAAGAAGTGGTAAGAACGGAAGTATTAAAACTTCTGGAAGCAGGTATAATCTATCCCACAGCTGATATGTAACGCCCCAAGACCGGAGCTTCAGTTGCTTTCCAGGGTTTTCGGGTGTCGTCGTGTGATTTGTTTCGTCCGTTGCATTTCATCTTTGCATCATGTGCATTGCATCATCATGTTTTCAAAACTTGCATTCGTTCGGGTCTCCCCGTTCTTTCCATTGTCTGTTCTGAGCCCATACACACTTGCACGCGCCCGCGGCACGTCCGAAATATTATTTTATAAGTGGCCGTAAAATGTTATCGGATTGGGTTGAAAGTTGGCGTGTGGTCTCATTATAGTGAAGATAGACCGCCTGCCAAGTTTCATCACATTCGGAGTCCGTTTGATAGCCCAACCGTTAAACTATAGCGGCAATATAGCCGGTCTAACGTCAGACGTTTTCGGTCTCCGAAAACAGTCGCCGGGCCTCCCTCTCTTCTCTTCTCTCAGCTCGAGACCCTCTACGCAGCTCACTACCACCGCCAGGTCCAACCTAACCTCTCTCGTCAGCCCGCAGCCCCCCTCGCACGCGTCCGAAAGTTGTCCCGAACCCGACCCGGACAGTCGTTACCGCTGTGTCCGGATCATCCCCAAACATCTACAAAACATCTCTGTTTTGTTTATTGGGCTACCTAACCTATTCATCTCGGACCGTCCGATTTTTATCGGAGGGACCAAATAGTCTAACATGTAATCCTCTACCTATATAACCGGACAAAACCCTAAAATTTAGGAGCCTTGTCCCATCGAGCCGCCGCTAGCCAGTTCCCCTCGGGATCCATTCCCCACCTACCAATAGCCAGATGCCCGATCCAAAAATCCATCGACCGATCCCCACCAACCCCCGCTCCTCCTCAGTCTCCATGCCTGACCAATCAGCCTCTTTCTACCCGATTCCCAGATCGAGCTCGGCTCGATCCCAAGCTCCTCAACATCACCAGGCCAGTTCCCGACGGAGTTGCCCCGTCCCGCGTCTCGCTTCTCTTCTGCTCCTCCTCCCGTTTTCCTTCTTCCCTTGCCTCTCTGTGTAACCTCCCTCTCCCGTCGTTTTCATAGGAGAAGCCCCGTCCCCGCCATGGATTTGACCACCGCCGCCAGAGCGCAACTCCATGGCTTTCCTCGTCACGTCCGCTGCCTGCAGCTGCTGAATCAGGTCTGTCCCCGGCAGATCCGCCTCAAGTTCGCCGCAGCTCCTCCCCGTCATCCTTGCGCTGTCTCCAGGACCACCCAGAGCCCCACCGTCTTCGACCCGAGGCCTCCTGCCTGCCAGACGCGCGTCGCCCCGAGCCCCAGTGCTCCAAGGCCGGTCCGTCTGCAGCGCCCCAGCGCCTCCTCCCCGTCCTTTCTTCCCCAGCTCTCTCTCTCTCTCTCTCTCTCTCATACATCGCTCTCTCTCTCTCTCACACACACAGAAGTTTTTTCTCGTCAGCCATGGGCGCCATGTTCGCAAGCAGCAGTCGCCGCCGTCTTCCCCTACCTCGCCTCGGATCCTACCTGGGACGCCGTCTAGCGCCCGGATCCGCGCCGCTCCGTGGCCCCGTCTCCGGCCCTGCTCGCCGGAGCCGCACCTCCCTGTGCCCACATCTGCCGCCGGCGCTCCTTGCTGCCCCATTTTGTCAGGGAGACGACGAGCACATGGCTCGTCAACACTCCACCCATTGACCCCGCGCCAGAAACGACTCCCCTCGCCTTTGCCGGCCTCTTCCTCTGCACCAGCGGGCCGTGGCCCAAGTGAGCAGCGCCCTTTGTTTTTTCCCTCTGGTTGGGTCCAGCCAGTTTCGGCCCATGCTGTATTTTTTCCCTGAATGATTTTCCTTTTTTCCAGAGAACCCAGTTTTATAGGAAACCCCCTAAACTTCATGCATTTAATAACTCTCAAACCGTGCATCCAAATTAAACAAACTTAATATGAAAGTTGCTTAGAATTTTGTGTAGTTTCATAATATGTATTTTTCATCCATCTCTGAAATGTTTAAAATGATGTTTGTTTAAATTAGTTTAAATAACTTGCTAAAATGCTTTATTTCATAACTAAATAGCCGTAGCTGCGAATTAAATAATCTTTATATGTAAATGGGGTAGAAAAATGCCTAGCTTAACATGGTGGCTTTACTTTGCATGTTTAACAACCCTAAAGTTGTGTTTAGGGCAAAACAGCACCTAATTCATTATTATGCACATGAGGAGTTTCCGGACTTGTTCTTCCTTGTTTCTCTTTTCTAACGGAGTGTTTTCAACTTTGTTCATATCTGTTGTATTCTTTTCTCGAAGTTGTTCAACCTCTCAAGGTTCTTTGGTCTCACTCATTTGTCAAAGAAGCAACTTAGTTTTACCTTTTCTCATTTCTGTTCCGTTTTCCCTTCGGTGCAATTCTAGATCTCGGGACGAGATCCTCTCGTAGTGGTGGAGTGTTGTAACACTCCGAGACCGGAGCTTCAGTCGCTTTCCAGGGTTTCCGGGTTTCATCGTGTGATTTGTTTGGTCTGTTGCATTTCATGTTTGCATCATGTGCATTGCATCATCATGTTTTCAAAACTTGCATTCAGTCGGGTCTCCCCGTTCTTTCCGTTGTCTGTTCTGAGCCCAGACACACTTGCACGCGCCCGCGGCACGTCCGAAATATTATTTTATAAGTGGCCGGAAAATGTTATCGGATTGGGTTGAAAGTTGGCGTGTGGTCTTATTATAGTGTAGATAGACCGCCTGTCAAGTTTCATCGCATTCGGAGTCCGTTTGATAGCCCAATCGTTAAACTATAGAGGCAATATAGCCGGTCTAACGTCGGACATTTTCGATCTCCAAAAACAGTCGCCGGGCCTCCCTCTCTTCTCTTCTCTCAGCTCGAGACCGTCTACGCAGCTCACTACCACCGCCAGGTCCAACCTAACCTCTCTCGTCAGCCTGCAGCCCCCCTCGCGCGCGTCCGAAAGTTGTCCCAAACCCGACCCGGACAGTCGTTACCGCTGTGTCCGGATCATCCCCAAACATCTACAAAACATCTCCATTTTGTTTATTGGGCTACCTAACCTATTCATCTCGGACCGTCCGATTTTTATCGGAGGGACCAAATAGTCTAACATTTAATCCCCTACCTATATAACCGGACAAAACCCTAAAATTTAGGAGCCTTGTCCCATCGAGCCGTCGCTAGCCAGTTCCCCTCGGGATCCATTCCCCACCTACCAACAGCCAGATGCCCGATCCAAAAATCCATCGACCGATCCCCACCAACCCCCGCTCCTCCTCAGTTTCCATGCCCGACCAATCAACCTCTTTCTGCCCGATTCCCAGATCGAGCTCGGCTCGATCCCAAGCTCCTCAACGTCGCCGTCCGACGAGTCACCAGGCCAGTTCCCGACGGAGTTGCCCCGTCCCGCGTCTCCCTTCTCTTCTGCTCCTCCTCCCGTTTTCCTTCTTCCCCTGCCTCTCTGTGTAACCTCCCTCTCCCATCGTTTTCATAGGAGAAGCCCCGTCCCCGCCATGGATTTCAGCACCGCCGCCGAAGCGCAACTCCATGGCCTTCCTCGTCACGTCCGCTGCCTGCAGCTGCTGAATCAGGTCCGTCCCCAGCAGATCCGCCTCAAGTTCGCCGCAGCTCCTCCCCGTCATCCTTGCACTGTCTCCAGGACCAACCGGAGCCCCGCCGTCTTCGACCCGAGGCCTCCTTCCTTCCTGATGCGCGTCGCCCCGAGCCCCAGTGCTCCAAGGCCGGTCCGTCTGCAGCGCCCCAGCGCCTCCTCCCCGTCCTTTCTTCCCCAGCTCTCTCTCTCTCTCTCTCATACATCGCTCTCTCTCTCACACACACACACAAAAGTTTTTTCTCGTCAGCCATGGGCGCCATGTTCGCAAGCAGCAGTCGCCGCCGTCTTCCCCTGCCTCGCCTCGGATCCTACCTGGGACGCCGTCTAGCGCCCGGATCCGCACCGCTCCGCGGCCCCGTCTCCGGCCCTGCTCGCCCGAGCCGCACCTCCCTGTGCCCACATCCTCCGCCGGCGCTCCTTGCTGCCTCGTTTTGTTAGTGAGACGACAAGCACATGGCTCGTCAACACACCACCCGTTGACCCCGCGCCAGAAATGACTCCCCTCGCCTCTGCCGGCCTCTTCCTCTGCACCAGCGGGCCATGGCCCAAGTGAGCAGCGCCCTTTGTTTTTTTCCCTCCGGTTGGGTCCAGCCAGTTTTGGCCCATGCTGTATTTTTTCCCTGAACGATTTTCATTTTTTCCAGAGAACCCAGTTCTATAGGAAACCCCCTAAACTTCATGCATTTAATAACTCTCAAATCGTGCATCCAAATTAAACAAACTTAATACGAAAGTTGCTTAGAATTTTGTGTAGTTTCATAATATGTATTTTTCATCCATGTCTAAAATGTTTAAAATGTTGTTTGTTTAAATTTGTTTAAATAACTTGCTAAAATGCTTTATTTCATAACTAAATAACCGTAGCTCCGAATTAAATAATCTTTATATGTAAATGGGGTAGAAAAATGCCTAGCTTAACATGGTGGCTTTACTTTGCATGTTTAACAACCCTAAAATTGTGTTTAGGGCAAAACAGTACCTAATTCATTATTATGCACATGAGGAGTTTCTGGACTTGTTGTTCGTTGTTTCCGGCCTCATTTAAACTTGCCTAGATAGGTAGTTTTGTTGTGCTTCACCTCTTGCCATGCTAACAACATTTAATCTTGTTGGGTACCTACACGGGAGAGAACTAAATAAGTCATGTGGTGTTTTTGTCAATGTGCAACTCGTTGCATATTGAGCTCCACTTAATTTGTAGAATTGCTTGTGCACTTTGCCATGCCATGCCTCATTAAACTGGACATGCATCATACTTGTTTGCGCATCGTGCCATGCTTATGTGGTGGTTGTTTACTATGTTGTCGGTGTAGAAAAAGAGGGGTACACTTTTTGTACCCATATAACTGTGCACGGGCAGTCTGAGCCGCGGGCACCACCATACTGAGCAAGGCAAGGGAGGTGAGCCAAGGTAAGGCCGAAGCTCGAGAGAAGCAGAACGACGCCAAGACCAAGCCCACAAAGAGCACAGGAGACAAAGCGAACTCCCCCCGGCAAGATCCTTACCGGGAGGCGGTTTTAGCAAACCAGGCAAGACCCTTGCCGTGGCAGCTCGCCCCACACCTACGGAGTGAGTCACCCTTGAGTCCACTGCCCCCATGGGGCAAGGATTCAGGAGACATCCCTGTGGTGGCTTGCAGATCTTTGTGAAGACATTCAAGATCAGATACACCCTTTAGAAGATGATGATCCTTGGCGGGATACCAACCAAGGAGGACCACAAGGCCCCCGGCAAGAGACTTGCCGGGGATGACAGCAGGCGCCACGGCAAGACCCTTGCCGGGGCCCCAGCAAGGCCCTTGCCAAGAGCACCCATAGGGCCACCATCAGGCCCACGCCAGTCAAACCTCCACCATCGTTCGCATGCAGCTACCGACCCAACCAGCTCGGTAGGCACTTGTGTGGCGGCATGCGGATCTTCATGGAGACCCACCACTGCGCCACCTCAGCTGCCTACCTACCTACATGGCACCGCGGGTGCCGCGGGCCAGGGCGCGTGTCGACAGGAGAGGGAGCGGCGACGGACAAGACAGGTCTCTCCCCCATCCCCGATAAAGCAAGGACACCTATGCAGGACACATTAAATGCGCCTTGTCATGTAATGCGAGGGATAACCTCGCATCACTGTACCCTTTCCACCTCCTGTGTGCCACTGTGGCAACCCCTTTCCTATAAAAGGAGGCCCGAGGCGACTAGGAGGAGGATTCGGCTTTTTGGAGCTCCTCACGCCCCATAGCTAGCTCAAGAAGACAGATATACAATCCACCAAAGCAGGAGTAGGGTTTTACGCATCCTCGCAGCCCGAACCTGGATAAACGAACAGTGTGCTATCTGTTTGATCCGCTCTTCTCACGACCCTGCGCCCCGCAACCGTAGTAGGGATTCTTGTGATCCCATAGGTGTCGTTCCCACCGACATCTTTGGCGCGCCAGGTAGGGGAAGCGCGCAGTTGTGAGAATCAGCTTTAGCAGTTAGTTCGACGCTTCTTCATCGTCATGGCGCCCAAGAAGAAGATGACGGTGGTGGTTGGACCGTCGGAAGCCAGACATCCCGTCCCGACGCGGGCGAGCAGCGGACCAGTCACAGAAAGGACCCGGGGCGCCGTTCGCGAACACCAACACCGTCCCAGCAGCCGGAGTTTGGGAGGCGGCGATGTTCATGCACCTGGTACAGGGCCGCACGCCACCAAATCCAAAGATGGAGCCAGGCCCTCCGCGGGTGGCGCGGGGCCTTCCAAGATCGCTGCCACCCCGCCCGAAGGCGATGCGAGGGCCTCCAAGACTCCCACGCTGGCGCCGACGGCGCGCTCCTCTCAAGCAGCGCGTGACGAACGGCGTAATCACGCCGAAGACCCCGGGCGTCGCCGCGGGAAGAGCCCCGAGCGCCACTCCCGGGAGGTACAAGACCTGCTCGCTCGCCGAGGCGCTGGTGAAGATGGCATGCGACGGCGGGGTCGTGATAGAGATCCTTCTGACATGGTCAGAAGTCAAAGCGCGTCGCGATCCGTGCAGGTTTCGCTACCACCAACGCCAGCAGAAGCCCTGGTGCGCGCGTAGTTGCTCCTTGATTTTCCTCCCACTACGGGGAAACTCGATGAATGGAGAGCCACTATCCGAAGCCTGGTTGCGGTGGCCAACAAAGACGAACCGAGTCCGGTGGAGCCCCCGGGTCGATGCTCCGACGGAGTCCCACGCACCAATGGCAGGAAAGCCGGCGGCGCCGCGAACACGGTGCACTTGCCTCCTCCTCGCCCGGTACCGCAGACGCCAGCCCGTCGCGACGTTACGGGCGACGAAATCTCCATAGCGTCGTCCGACCCGCGGACCCACTGTGACCAGCGCCAAGTCCTTCGGGAACGAGAACATGAAGACGCTCGAACCACTATCGAGCGCCGGCGCGGAGCGTGCCACCAGTCAGACAGGCGAGCGGGACCTCCTGTGAACCACCCGGCACCGAAGAGCCCTGGAGGCCTACCTTACGAGGTAGGTTGTCCGGCTTTTACCCGTGAGCTGCGGCAGTTCCAGTGGCCCACTCACCGCACCTTCAAACCTGATGTGGGCGAAAAGTACAGCGGCAAGAGCGACCCGTCCGAGTTCCTCAACATCTACACCATTGCGATGCAAGCTACCGGAGCCCACGACGATAAGGTGCTTGCGAATTACTTTCCGTTGGCTCTTAAACCCAATGCCATGTCATGGTTGATGCACTTGCCGGTAGACTCTATTTCCTCCTGGTCGGATTTGTGCCATGAGTTTGTGGGTGCCTTTACTGGAGGCCACCAAGCCCATGGCCAAGCGAGCGACCTGCACGTCATTCCCCAGAAGGGAGGCGAGAGTCTTCGCAAGTATATACAGAGGTTCAGCCGGATACATTACAATATCCCTGATGTTCACCCTGCCGCCATCATCAGCGCGTTCCATCAGAACGTGCGTAACCGCAAGGTGCGCGAAGAGCTGGCAATGAACAAGGTGAAAGATGTAGCAGAACTCTATGTTCTTGCTGACAGATGTGGCCGGGCTGAAGAGGGAAGGAAGTACCCCGGCGAAGACGCCGGCGTGGGAACCGACTCCTCAGATGAAGATACTGCCGCCCCGACGAAGAAGGGTCGGCGTCGCAACAGGAAGCGCAAAGGTAAAGCTGTGCTTGCCGTCAAGGGATCTGGTGACACCGGCTCCACCAAGAAAACCAAGGCAGATGACCCCGGCAAGGAAATTGCCGGATGTGTCGCCTGCTGGGCCTTGGCGGTTGCCAAGAAGCCAGGAAACTCCGACAAGCGATACTGCAAGATCCATCGCACCAAAGGCCATGCTCTCCAGGACTACCGACAGGAGAAGGGCCAAGACGGTGCTGAGGGGTCCCGCAAGAAGCGTGACGGCCAGGCGGGCTGTCGCGGCAAGGATAAACAACAGGAGAGGCCCGCCCGGGGCCGTGACAAAAAGCCAGAAGACGACGATCACAAAGAGGACGACGAATCTGGCGACCAAGAGTTTCAGAAAGCTACAGAGGCCATGTGCGTCGACGGCGGCGCCTCGCTGCATACTTCTCACCGCCAGCTTAAACAGTGGGCGCGAGAGATTACAGCGGCAGAGCCATCGTTTGATGCCCAAAGGCCGCTGAAGTGGTCCAGCACACCTATCATTTTTGACACTGAGGATCACCCTGATCGCACTACTGCGGTCGGGTGCTTGCCATTGTTGGTTTCACCAACAATACGCAACCTCAAGGTGACAAAGATGCTAGTCGATGGCGGGGCCGGTCTGAACTTGATCTCGCCTGCCGTGATCGAGAAACTGCAGATTCCTGATGGAGACCTTGAAGAGACGGGCACGTTTCAGGGGGTCAACCCGAGAAGAAGCCAACCTAAGGGAAAGGTCACGTTGCCCGTGACTTTTGGAAGCGATCTGAACTACCGGACAGAGAGGATCGTGTTTGATGGTGCCAAGATCCCCTTGCCCTACAACGGGATCCTTGGCCGCCCAGCGCTGGCCAAGTTCATAGCGGCGTCACACTACGCCTACAACACCCTGAAGATGCCAGGACCTGTGACGATCATCACCATCCCCTCCGATAAGAAAGATGCGCTGATTTGCGCTGACCAATTATACCAGCAAGCAGTTGCAGCAGCTGCCGCCACTAGGGCACTTGCTCCTGCCGCTGGGACCTCGGGAGGGAAGAAGAAGAAGAAGACCAGTGAGACCTCGGACACCCAGTCCGGCAAGCGCACCTCTTCGGAGTGTAGCTCTCCCGTCGAGGACGTGCCAGAGAGCTCCACCAGCGGAAACAAGAAGCCCAGGGCCATACTGCCGGGAACCAAGAAGGTTTCTGTCAATGAGGACGACACGGGAGGGGTTTTCACCATAAGCTCCACCCTCGAAGACAAATAGGAAGACGCGCTCATCACCTTCCTGCGGGTGAATGTCGATGTGTTTGCATGGCAAGCTTCCGACATCCCCGGCGTTCCTAGGGAGGTGATTGAGCACCACCTTGCTGTCTGTCCTCATGCGCGGCCCGTCAAGCAGAAGGTCAGAAAGCAAGCTTTGGAATGACAAGAGTTCATCACAAAGGAGATCCGGAAACTAGAAGCAGCGGGTTTGGTAAGAGGAGTGCTCCATCCAACGTGGTTGGCCAATCCGGTCGTAGTGCGCAAGGCTAATGGGAAGTGGAGGCTGTGTATTGATTACACAGATATCAATAAGGCTTGTCCCAAGGACCCCTTCCCGTTGCCGCGCATCGACCAGATTGTTGACTCCACAGCTGAGTGTGATCTGTTGTCATTCCTTGATGCCTACTCCGGCTACCACCAGATCTTCATGACAAGAGAAGACGAAGAGAAAACAACATTCATCACTCCATGTGGTATGTATTGTTTCATGCGGATGCCTTTCGGGCTAAAGAGTGCTGGTTCGACGTTTGCAAGGGCGGTCCAGATTGGTTTTGAACCCCAGCTCCATAGAAATATGGAAGCTTATATGGATGACATAGTGGTCAAAACCAAGGACAGGGCAACCCTCATACCGGATTTGCAAGAAACATTTGCAAACCTGCACAAGATCAATCTTAAGCTGAACCCTGAGAAGTGTGTCTTTGGCGTCCGGTCCGGCAAGCTTCTCGGGTTCTTTGTGTCACAGCGTGGGATAGAGGCCAATCCGGACAAGATCAAAGCTATAGAGCAGATTGAAGCACCCAAGCGAATCAAGGATGTGCGTCGGCTTGCTGGTTGCGTCGCCGCCATGGGCAGATTCATTTCCAAGTCTGCCGAGCGCGCCCTTCCCTTTTTCAAGATCTGAAAAAGGCGGGCCCGATGGAGTGGACGCCAGAAGCCGAAGCAGCGTTGCAAGATTTGAAGAAGTACCTCTCCTCCGCGCCAATACTAGTTGCGCCTAGGCCACGGGAGCCGTTGCTGCTATACCTGGCGGCAACGAACCAGGTGGTCAGCGCCGCACTAGTGGAGTAGAGAGAGGTTGACGACGAGGTAATGGCAGCGACAGAGCCCGACACCACCAATGCAGAGACGACACAGCCAGTTGAAGTGCCGCCGATGAAGAAAATGATGCAGCACCCGGTCTACTTTGTTAGTTCCCTCTTGCAGGGAGCTAGATCAAGGTACTCCGGCGTGTAGAAACTGCTCTTCGGCCTTCTTATGGCCTCGAAGGAGCTGCGTCACTACTTCCAGGCATACGAGATCACTGTTGTCACTCGCCTCCCTCTGCAACGGATATTGCACAATCCAGATGCAACGGGAAGAATTGTGGAATGGGCACTGGAGCTGTCCAGCTTTGGCCTCAAGTTTGAAAGTACTTCGATGATTCAGAGCCGAGTCCTGGCAGAGTTCATTGCAGAATGGACCGCAACACTTGACGAAGAAGCCCAAGAGACTGCTCTCCCCGGCAAGGAGGCAAATTGCAGTTGGATCATGTACTTTGATGGAGCTTTCTCCTTACGCAGCGCCGGGGCTGGCGTACTGCTTGTCGCGCCCACCGGAGAGCACCTCAAGTACGTGATCCAGATGCACTTCCCCAGGGAGGTGTCAACAAACAATACGGCAGAGTACGAAGGGCTGCTTGCCGGTCTTAGGATTGCGGCAGACCTCGGAATCAAGAAGCTCATCGTCAGGGGCGACTCGCAACTCGTCATCAAGCAAGTCAACAAGGACTACCAGAGCCCATTGATGAAGGCCTACGTCGATGAAGTGAGAAAGCTGGAAGAGCGTTTCGACGGTATACAGGCTGAATACATTCCCCGAGCGGAGAACGATATCGCTGATTACCTGTCAAAACGCGCTGCCCTCAAGCTACCTGTGGAACCAGGTACCTTTGTGCTCCAGCTAACTCATCCATCCGTTGATCCATCAACAGAGCAGAACGAGAGGAGGAAATCAGGACCCGGCAAGTACTTTCCTGCCGAGCTCCCCGGAGCCGCCGGCAAGGATGTTGCCGGGGACACTGAGCCCGCCACGGGACGACTAGCTCCGGCGAAGCGTCGAGCTCTTACCGTCGAGACAGCCACTCCTATAGCGGAGGAAATGCCTTTAGTCCTCGCCGTCGAGCCCCAGGCTCCAGCGTGGGCACAGCATACCGTCCGATTCCTCCAAATAGGGGAACTTCCTGAAGAGCAGGAAGAAGCGGAAAACGTAGCCTATTGCTCTACCATGTACCAGTTCGTCGATGACGTCCTGTACAGAAAGAGGCCGAACGATGTGAAATTGAAGTGTATCCCTCGGGAGGAAGGACAGGAGCTGTTGGTGGAGATACACGGAGGCATATGTGGATCCCACATCGGGTCAAGGGCCCTTGCCGACAAGGCATTTCGGCAAGGTTTCTTCTGGCCCACCGCCCTCCAGGATGCGACGACACTAGTCACCAGGTGTGAAGCGTGTCAGTTCCATTCAAAGAAGCTTCATCAGCCAGCTCAAGCCCTTCAAACCATTCCTCTCTCCTGGCCCTTCTCAGTCTGGGGGCTCGACATACTGGGCCCTTTCCCCCGCGCTGTTGGGGGCTTTGAGTACTTGTACATTGCAATCGACAAGTTCACAAAGTGGCCGAAGGTGGAGGCAGTGAGGAAGGTCACAGCTCAGTCGGCCGTCAAGTTCTTCAAGGGACTAGTGTGCCGTTTTGGTGTACCCAACAGGGTCATCACCGACAACGGCACATAGTTCACAAGCCGCACCTTCATGCATTATATCCAAGACCTCGGCAGCAAAGTCTGTTTCGCTTCCGTTGCTCACCCATGAAGCAATGGTCAAGCTGAGAGGGCAAACGCTGAAGTACTGCGAGGCTTAAGGACCAAGACCTTTGACAGGCTGCACAAGAGTGGAAGGCGCTGGGTTGATGAGTTGCCGACGGTTCTTTGGTCGATCAGGACGACGCCAAATCGAGCCACCAGCCAGACACCCTTTGCCCTAGTATACGGGGCAGAAGCAGTTCTCCCCACTGAACTCATGTGCGGGTCACCTCGAGTGCTCGCTTATGATGAGCTTGAGCAAGAGCAACTGCAGCAAGATGACGCAATGCTCCTTGAGGAAGATCGTCTTCGGGCGGCTGTGAGAGCAGCATGCTACCAACAAGCCTTGCGCCGCTACCATAGCTGCAAGGTTCATGCCCGAAGCCTTGAGGAAGGTGACCTTGTCCTTCGGCGCGTTCAATCGACCAAGAATTCCAACAAGTTGACGCCAAAGTGGGAAGGCCCTTATCGGGTAATACGAGTCACCAGGCCCGGCGCAGTCCGCCTGGAGACCGAAGATGCCGTTCCAGTGAGTAACTCCTGGAACATTGAGCATCTTCGCAAGTTTTACCCGTGAGGCGCGGCTTGCCGGGCCCCCCGGCAAGCCACCTTTTGTACAAGCATTGCCGATGATGCATGTAACCCTTTGTACAAAGCTAGGCGCATACCCTGAGCACAAGTAAGTGAAGCACTGGCGCCCTAAGTTATAGCATGCATGCTAGGTCGAGTCTCGTCCTTGGTTAGGGTTGATAGTGCTTAGCGGCGACTAACCCCTAGCTTAGAGGTCGAGTGTGCGTCTCTTTGTCTTACTTTTGTCTTCTTTGGTTCATAGGACACACGGATATCCGTGCCGAACCACTTGGGGAGGAAAAGAAGATGAACAGACCAGCATCTAGCCCCCGGCAAGCCAGCATAGCCGGGGGCTGCAAGAGCAAAGATTCACCCACGGCGAACCAGAGTTGCCGGGGGCTGCATCTTTAGATAAGTTCTTCATCCCTTATCATGCATTCCATTATGGACTGAGGTATGTGAAACCTCGTTTTCCCCTAAGCTACCATGCTCCCATAACTCTAGGCCCTAGGGCTCGTTCCTGGGGCCAAGTTTGGTCGTAGTCGCGGCAGCGAAAGGATGAAACAAGGAGCCAGAACCCGCCTCATCCCTGCCTCCGCCAAAGGCGTGAGGAAGGTCGAGCGAAGTGGGGAGACGGGAAGGCCTGTTGCCGGGCAAGGAAATGTTTATCTTAAAGATATCAAGGATTTACTCCTTGTCATGGGTTCTACCCACAAACAAATGACCCGACAAGCATCCCTTTTTCATTAAAAACATTCCACTTAGGTACAGTCCATAGGGAATGAAAAACATGAATGATGGGATTACAAGTTTTAAATTCAACTAAGGCACGAAGGCTTACAAACTAAAAAGAGATAAGGTGCCCGTAATCCCTTTCTTGTCCCTCTCCTCAGGAGGCAGGTCAAGGAGGCGAAAAGGGCAAAAGGGGCGCCTAGGCGAGCTACGGGTGGCAGAAGACACCAAGAGAACATCTCAGTGGCCGTCCGAAGGCTGGATGGTGATGGCGACGCTGGAAGCAGAGCTCGAAGACAAGGCGGCAGGACGTCAGCACGCGTTGAAGGTGTCGGTGCCCGCGTACTCCGACTTGACGGCCTTGCCGCCTGCCCTCTTCCTCTTCCGCAGCCTCCCAACGCCAGCCGCCCAAGGAGATGACCCCGGGAAGTTCAGGGAGCCGGCGACGCGGATGATGGGGTCGCCGGTGCTGCACGGAGCGGCACCCGACGCCTAGTCGGACCCGTCATCCTGCCGCCTACTACCCTCGTCGTTGCTTCCGCTGTCCTCCTCGTCACTCCCGCCCGAGGAGGAGTCTTCACTATCAGAAGAGCTCTCCACGCAGCACCTTGCACGGGTCCCAAAGCACCCGAAGACCTTGACGGAGAGAAGGCCACCCTCCATCAGCTTAAAATGGAGAGTGAGCCCCTCCGTCAAGCAGTGGATATGGGCAAACGTCTTCCATCCCCGACGGAGATACATCAAGTGAGGGGCGGGGAAATCGACGCGGGCCTGCATGCCACTGATCGCGCAGCCCCTCATGTGTAGCCACAACAACTCCGGTGGATCCAGCTCCATCTCCCGCGCGAATGGAGTCAGGAGACGAAGGCGACGGCGAGGTGGCCAGCGTAGCCTGACGAAGAACTCGCAAGGGTCATCCCCAACGTGGCCCTCCGCGGGGGGAGGAACTGCTGGCGAAGGCGAGGCCGGCGCGCCGCCCCGTCCTCCTCTTCCCCGAGCGCCTCGGCCTCGCCCACGGCCTCGCCCCCTCCCCCTTCCCCTCGCGGCTGGCTCTGCCACCGCGGGTGCAGGAGAAGGAGGGACGCATTGTCGAGCAGCGACCCTCGCCGCCACCATTGAAGGACCAGGATTCCCTCTCTCCATGGTGGATGGAAGGGGGGAGCAGAAGCTGAAGGACCGAGGCGACGGGTGAGGAGACCTCTCCCCACCCCGTGATCGTGGGGAGTGGACGCCTTGAAGACCACGCCTCGGCCCCGTTCAGTAAATGGGCCGCGCCTCCACGCCTCCCTCCGTTTATGGGGAAGGCACGAATCGCCCCCTTTACTACGACATGACGCATGCATGCAGAGCTCAGCCCCATGCATGCCGCCCACGTCACACGCGCCTCCCCACGCCGCGCCACGCGCAGGAAGCATGGGAAGCGCAGTGCGCGAAGAGACTCACCACGGTAAAAACCGCCCCACCTGCCCGCGCACCGTTTTTGGGCCTAGCCCAACGACGCGATTGCGCTTACATGTGGCCCAGGCCCGGGGGCGCCTGTCGGTGTACAAAAAGAGGGGTACACTTTTTGTACCCCTATAACTGTGCACGGGCAGTCTGAGCCGCGGGCACCACCACACTGAGCAAGGCAAGGGAGGTAAGCCAAGGTAAGGCCGAAGCTCGAGAGAAGTAGAACGACGCCAAGACCAAGCCCACGAAGAGCAAAGGAGACGAAGCGAACTCCCCCCCGGCAAGATCCTTACCGGGAGGCGGTTTTAGCAAACCCGGCAAGACCCTTGTCATGGCAGCTCGCCCCACACCTACGGAGTGAGTCACCCTTGAGTCCACTGCCCCCATGGGGCAAGGATTCGGGAGACATCCCCGTGGTGGCTTGCAGATCTTTGTGAAGACAATCAAGATCAGATACACCCTTTAGAAGATGATGATCCTTGGCCGGATCCCAGCCTAGGAGGACCACAAGGCCCCCGGCAAGAGCCTTGCCGGGGATGACAGCAGGCGCCACGGCAAGACCCTTGCCAGGGCCCCGGCAAGGCCCTTGCCAAGAACACCCGTAGGGCCACCATCAGGCCCACGCCAGACAAACCTCCACCGTCGTTCGCATGCAGCTACCGCCCAACCAGCCGGGCAGGCACCTGCGTGGCAGCATGCGGATCTTCGTGGAGACCCACCACTGCGCCACCTCAGCTGCCTGCCTGCCTACATGGCACCGCGGGCGCTGCAGGCCAGGGCGCGTGTCGACACGAGAGGGAGCAGCGACGGACAAGACAGGTCTCTCCCTCGTCCCCGATAAAGCAAGGACACCTAAGCAGGACACATTAAATGCGCCTTGTCATGTAATGTGAGGGATAACCTCGCATCACTCTACCCTTTCCACCTCCTGTGTGCCACTATGGCAAACCCTTTCCTATAAAAGGAGGCCCGAGGCGACCAGGAGGAGGATTCGGCTTTTTGGAGCACCTCACGCCCCATAGCTAGCTCAAGAACACATATATACAATCCACCAAAGCAGGAGTAGGGTTTTACGCATCCTCGCGGCCCGAACCTGGATAAACGAACCGTGTGCTATCTGTTTGATCCGCTCTTCTCACGACCCCGCGCCCCGCAATCGTAGTAGGGATTCTTGTGATCCCATAGGTGTCATTCCCACCGACATATGTTGTTTGCTTCCGTTTCCGGTGTACTTCTTCTCGGTAATCTGGTAACGTCGTGTTGTGAGGATTCATTCGACTTCGTCTGTTTGTCTTCTTCATCGACTCGTTCTTCTTCCTTGCGGGATTTCAGGCAAGATGACCATACCCTCGAAATCACTTCTATCTTTGCTTGCTAGTTGCTCGCTCTTTTGCTATGCCTATGCTGCGATACCTACCACTTGCTTATCATGCCTCCCATATTGTTGAACCAAGCCTCTAACCCACCTTGTCCTAGCAAACTGTTGTTTGGCTATGTTACCGCTTTGCTTAGCCCCTCTTATAGCATTGTTAGTTGCAGGTGAAGATTGAAGTTTGTTCCTTGTTGGAGCATGGAGATGTTGTTCCTTGTTGGAACATGTTTACTTGTTGGGATATCACAATATCTCTTATTTAATTAATGCATCTATATACTTGGTAAAGGCTGGAAGGCTTGGCCTTATGCCTGGTGTTTTGTTCCACTCTTGCCGCCCTAGTTTCCATCATATCGGTGTTATGTTCCCGGATTTTGCGTTCCTTACGCGGTTGGGTTATAATGGGAACCCCTTGACAGTTCGCCTTGAATAAAACTCCTCCAGCAATGCCCAACATTGGTTTTACCATTCGCCACCTAGACTTTTCTTTCCCTTGGGTTCTGCAGACTCAAGGGTCATCTTTATTTAACCCCCCCCCCCCCCGGGCCAGTCCTCCTCTGAGTGTTGGTCCGACCGAGTAGACTGCGGGGCCACATCAGGGCAACTTGATGGTTGGTTTTACTCGTAGGATGTCTCATCTGAGTGTGCCCTGAGAACGAGATATGTGTAGCTCCTATCGGCATTTGTCGGCACATTCGGGCGGTGTTGCTGGACTTGTTTTACCATTGTCGAAATGTCTTGTAACCGGGATTCCGAGTCTGATCGGGCCTTCCCGCTAGAAGGAATATCCCTCGTTGACCGTGAGAGCTTGTGATGGGCTAAGTTGGGACACCCCTGCAGGGTTTTGAACTTTTGATAGCCGTGCCCGCGGTTATGGGCAGATGGGAATTTGTTAATGTTCGGTTGTAGAAAACCTGAAGTTGACCTTAATTAAAATGCATCAGCCGCGTGTGTAACCATGATGGTCTCTTCTCGGCGGAGTCCGGGAAGTGAACACGGTGTTGGAGTTATGCTTGACGTAGGTTGTTCTAGGATCACTTCTTGATCGTAGTTTTATCGACCGTGCCTTGCCTTCTCTTCTCACTCTCATTTGCGTATGTTTAGCCACCATATATGCTAGTTGTTTGCTGCAGCTCCACCTCATACCTTTACCTTCATATAAGCTTAAATAGTCTTGATCGCGAGGGTGTGAGATTGCTGAGTCCTTGTGACTCACAGTTACTTCCAAAACTAGTTTGCAGGTGCCATTGTACCGTGAAGGGGACGCAACCAAGCTCAAGGAGGAGCTCAATGAAGATCTTGTCCTTTGTGTTGTTCCGTTTCCTATTGATCAGTAGAGGAGCCCAGTTGGGGTCGATCGGGGATCTGTGTAGCATTTGGGGTAGTCTTCTTTTACTTTGGTTCCATAGTCAGACCTTGATTGTATCTGGATGATGTAATGCTTTATTCATGTTTTTGTGTGAAGTGGCGATTGTAAGCCAACTATGTATCTCTTTTCCCTTATGTATTACATGGTTGTGTGAAGATTACCTCACTTGCGACATTGCTTTCAATGCGGTTATGCCTCTAAGCCGTGCTTCGACACGTGGGAGATATAGCCGCATCGAGGGAGTTACATGATAGCAGATGGGTAAGTCTTGTTCATTGTGTCCCTAAGAAAGGAGGTATAACTGTTGTTCCTAATGACAAGAATGAACTTATTCCACAAAGAATTGTTATAGGTTATAGAATGGTAATTGATTTTACAAAATTAAACAAAGCAACTAGAAAAGAACATTACCCTCTCCCTTTTATTGATCAAATGCTTGAGAGATTATCTAAGCACGCACACTTTTGCTTCCTTAATGGATATTCTGGTTTTTCACAAATACCTGTTTCTCAACCTGATCAAGAAAAGACCACTTTTACTTGTCCCTTTGGAACCTATGCTTATAGACGTATGCCTTTCAGTTTATGCAACGCACCTGCTAAGTCTTTTGATGATTGTTTAAGCAATCTTGATCGAGTTTTGCAGAGATGTGAACAAACAAATCTTGTCTTGAATTGGGAGAAGTGCCACTTTATGGTTAATGAAGGCATTGTCTTGGGTCATAAAATTTCTGAAAGAGGTATTGAAGTGGACAAAGCAAAGGTTGATGCAATTGATAAAATGCCATGTCCAAAAGATATAAAAGGTATTTGTAGTTTCTTAGGTCATGTTGGTTTCTATAGGAGATTTATCAAAGACTTCTCTAAAATTTCTAGGCCTCTTACGAATCTTTTGCAAAAGGATATTCCTTTTGTTTTTGACGATGATTGTTTAGAAGCCTTTGAAACACTCAAGAAAGCCTTAATTTCTGCACCTATTGTTCAACCACCTGATTGGAATTTGCCTTTTGAAATTATGTGTGATGCTAGTGATTACGATATTGGTGCTGTTCAAGGACAAAGAGTTGATAAGAAACTGAATGTTATTCATTATGCTAGTAAAGCTCTAGACAATGCTCAAACAAATTATGCTACTACAGAAAAATAATTCTTAGCAGTGGTGTTTGCTTGTGATAAATTTAGACCTTATATTGTTGATTCCAAAGTAACTCTTCACACAGACCATGCTGCTATTAAATATCTTATGGAAAAAAAAGATGCTAAACCTAGACTTATTCAATGGGTTCTCTTGTTACAAGAATTTGATTTACATATCATTGATAGAAAAGGAGCTGAGAACCCCGTAGCTGATAATTCATCTAGGCTAGAAAATGTGCTTGATGACCCACTACCTATTGATGCTAGTTTTCCTGATGAGAAGTTAGCTGCAATAAATGTTGCTCACAGTACTCCTTGGTATGCTGATTATGCTAATTACATTGTTGCTAAATATTTACTGATGTCGCTTAAAGCTCCGTCGTTATTTCCCCAAAGAGGAAGGGATGATGCAGCACAACGGTGGTAGGTATTTCCATCGGATATGAAACCAAGGTCATCGAACCAGTAGGAGAACCAAGCAACACAACATAAACAACCCCTCCACACAGATAATAAATCCTCGCAACCCGACATGTTAAAGGGGTTGTCAATCCCTTTCGGGTAACGGTGCCAGAAATTGGTGCATGACGGGAGAAAGTTGTAATAGATTGGATAAATAGATCTCAAATAAAATAAAGTGCAGCAAAGTATTTTGGGTTTTTTGGATTAATAGATCTGAAAATAAAAGCAAATAAGATTGCAAAGGCAAATAATAGAGAAAGAAGACCCGGGGGCCGTAGGTTTCACTAGTGGCTCCTGTCGAGAAAAATAGTAAATGGTGGGTGAACAAATTCCTGTTGGGCAATTGATAGAACTCCAAATAATTATGATGATATCCAGGCAATGATCATTACATAGGCATCGCGTCCAAGATTAGTAGACCGTCTCCTACCTGCATCTACTACTATTACTCCACACATCGACCACTATCCAACATGCATCTAGTGTATTAAGTTCATGGAAAAACATAGTAATGCAGTAAGAACAATGACATGATGTAGACAAGATCTATATATGTAGATATAGACCCCATCGTTTAATCCTTAGTAGCAACGATACATACGTGTCGGTTACCCTTCTGTCACTGGGATCAAGCACCGTAAGATCGAACCCACTACTGGGCACCTCTTCCCATTGCAAGATAAATAGATCAAGTTGGCCAAACAAAACCCATATACCGGAGAAGAAATATGAGGCTATAAGAGATCATGCATAAAAGAGATCAAAGAAACTCAAATACTTTCATGGATATAAAAAGATAGATCTGACCATAAACTCAAAGTTCATTGATCCCAACAAACACACCACAAAAGAGTTACATCATATGGAACTCCAAGAGACCATTGTATTGAGAATCAAGAGAGAGAGATATGAAGCCATCTAGCTACTAACTACGGACCCGAAGGTCTACAAAGAACTACTCACACATCATCGGAGAGGCACCAATGAACGTGGTGAACCTCATCCGAGATGGTGTCTAGATTGGATCTAGTGGTTCTGGACTCTGCGGCGGCTGGATGAATATTTCGACGACTCCCCTAGGGTTCTAGGATATTTGGGCTATTTATAGAGCAAAGAGGTGGTCCGGGGGGCACCCGAGGTGGGCACAACCCACCAGGGTGCGCCTGGGCCTCCTGGCACGCCCTCGTTGGTTGTCCCCTCCTCAGGACTCCCCCCAGGTGCAACCACGGCCCAATATCTTCTATCTGGTCCATAAAAAATCTCTGTAAAGTTTCGTGGCATTTGGACTCCGTCTGATATTGATTTTCTGCGATATAAAAAACACGAAAAAACAGGAACTGGCACTTGGCACTATGTCAATAGGTTAGCACCAAAAATGATATAAAATGACTATAAAATGATTATAAAACATCCAAGATTGATAATATAACATCATGGAACAATCAAAAATTATAGATACGTTGGAGACTTATCAGCATCCCCAAGCTTAAATCCTACTCGTCCTCGAGTAGGTAAGTGATAAAAACAGAATTTTTGATGTGCAATGCTGCCTATCATGTCATATCATATTCTTTTCTTTATAGCATGGACAATTGGACTTTTATGTGACTCAAAGCAATAGTCTAGTTTTGACATACTATTTAGATACTCAAGCATATCAACAAGCAACCAAGTCTTTCAAAATATCAATGCTAAAATAAGTTATCCCTAGCCCATCGTGCTCAAACATTGATCCATTCATGAAACACACTCGAATATTAGCTACACCCAATACTTAAGTATGATCATATTGCCTCCTAGTTTGTGCATTTTATAAGAGAAGATGGAGACTCAAAATAAAATTGCATAAAGTAAAAGAAAGGCCCTTCGCAAAGGGAAGTAGGGATTTGTAGAGGTGCCAGAGCTCAGAGCGAAAAATTAGAGACAAAAACATTTTGAGAGGTGTATCCATCCCACCAACGAAAATGACTTAGAGTTCCCAACACTTTCCATGTTAGATATGCCATAGGCGGTTCCCAAACGGAAATAAAGTTTATTCCTTTTCCACCATTCTTTCACTTTCCATGGCTAACCGTATCCATGGGTTCCCTCCATACCAACACTTTCCAAGGAATTTATTATTGGACAACATAAAGTAATTCATTTTTTTGCATTTCGGGACTGTGCATCCCTAAGACCGTTGCCTTACTCTTGTGCAATGACAAGTGAATAGACACTAATCTTGAGAATAACACATCCAGCATGGAAAAAATTATCCACCCCTCGCCGCTCCACGAGCGAAACAAACACGCAAAAGAGAAGTTTATTTTGAAAATTTAGAGATGGCACATGCATATTTACTTAGAACGGCGAAAGAATACCACATATATGTAGATATAGTGGACTCATGTGGCAAAACTGGTTCAAATGATTTTGGATGCACAAGTAGAGATCATACTTGGTGCAAAATGAAGGCTAGCAAAAGATTGGGAAGCGACCAACCAAGAAATGAATAATCTCATAAGCAAGCATTAAGCATAAATAACACCGAATAATGCACCATAAGTAGGATATAATTTCATTGCATGACTATTGACTTTCGTGCATGCATAGCGAATCACAAACCTTAACACCAACATTCCTACTAAAGCATAATTACTCGTCAAGGTGACTCACATATCACATCATCATATCTCAAAACTATTACTAAGAATCAAGTTTATTTTGTCCAATGATCTTCATGAAAGTTTTTATTATATCCTTCTTGGATATCTATCACTTTGGGACTAATTTTCATGTGTTTCTTTTCATAAGCTCAAACAAATTTAAGTGAAGATCAAGAGCATAATTTTTCTTCATTCTCTCAAAATAATTTAAGTGAAGCAAGAGAGAACTTCTTCACAATTTTACTAACTCCCAAATAAATCAAAGTGAAGCAAGAGAGCATTTCTTCAAAAATACTAAGCACACCGTGCTCAAAAAGATATAAGTGAAGCACTAGAGCAAGTCCATTGCTCATAAAAATTTAAGTGAAGCATAGAGAGCATTTCTAACAAGTAATGACATAATTTTGGCTCTCTCAAATAAGTGTGTCTAGCTAGGATTGATGACTTAAAACACAAAATAATACAAGAAAAGACCCATATCATACAAGACGCTCCAAGAAAAACACATATTATGTGATGAATAAAAATATAGTTTCGAGTAAAATACCGATAGTTGTTGGAAGAAAGTGGGGATGCCACTCGGGGGCATCCCCAAGCTTTGTTGGTTGCTCATTTTTGGAAAATAGCTTGGGATGCCGGGGCATCCCCAAGCTTAGGCTCTCCCATCCTTCCTTCATCCATCGTAAGATAACCCAAAACTTGAAAACTTCAATGACACAAAACTCAACAAAACCTTCATGAGATCCGTTAGTGTAAGAGTAATAAATCACTACTATAAGTGCTATATCAAACCAATTCTTATTTTGTTCATGCATTATATCTACTGTATTCCAACTTTTCTATGGCAAAAACTCATCAAAACAACCATAGAGCCATCAAAATAAGCACATAATACAAAGAAAACATAATCTGTCAAAACAGAACAGTGTGTAGCAATGTGACTATTTCGAGTACTTCCATGACTCCAAAAACTCTAAAATATTAGGACGACCGGAGAAATTTGTATATTGATCTACTGCAATTGGAATGGGTATTTTATCGCTCTTTGGTAAAAATTATAATTGTTTTCTTGAGCACAAAACTTTCTGTTTTTTCAGCAAGATCAAACAACTATCACCCAAGAAGATCCTAAAGGCTTTACTTGGCACAAACACTAATTAAAACACAAAAAACACAACATAACAGTAGCATAATTTTGCTAACACTCGAGAACATTAAACAAAAAGCAAAAATAAATTTTATTCATTGGGTTGCCTCCCAATAAGCATTATAGTTTTATGCCCTTAGATAGGCATAAAGCAAGCATCTAAATTTTGTCATCTTTGGTTCGAGATACATAAGATGCCCTCATGTTTGTCATATGGTGGCCTAATTCTTGTTCTAGGAAAGTGTTCCATTCCCTTCCTCAATGGAAATTGGAACTTAATATTGCCTTCTTTCATATGAATCACGGCACCGATAGTGCGTAAAAACGGTCTACCAAGAATAATTGGACAAGACGGATTGCAATCAATATCAAGAACAATAAAATCTGTGGGCACATAATTCCTATTTTCAAGAATAATAACATCATTAATTATTCCCATAGGCTTTTTAATAATAGAATCCGCCAAGTGCAAATTCATAGAACACGATTCAAGATCGGTAAGACCAAGCACATCACATAAAGATTTCAGAATTGTAGAAACACTAGCACCCAAGTCACACAAAGCAAAACACTCATAATTTTTAATATTAACTTTGATAGTATATTCCCATTCATCATGCAATTTTCTAGGAATTGAAACTTCTAATTCCAATTTTTCTTCAAGAGCTTTCGTCATAGCATCAACAATATGTTTAGTAAAAGCTTTATTTTTTTCATAGGCATGGGGTGAATTTATCATGGATTGCAACAAAGAAATACAATCAATCAAAGAGCAATTATCATAATTAAAGTCTTTGTAATACAAAAGAGTGGGCACATCACTAGCTAAAGTTTTGACCTCTCCAAACCCACATTCATCATTTTTCTCAACAAGATTTCCACCCTCCGAAATATTGGGATGCCTTCTACCTAAAGTTGACTCTTCTCCAGTCCCTTTTTCATCAATATTAACTTCACTAAACAAGGAATCAATAGAGGAAACACCAATCATTTTAAGATCTTCATCACTTTTATCTTCTAACGAGATTGGTTTAGCAGCCATTTGATTTACTAAGGTAGCTTGTGCATCGGATATTTTTCCTAGCAAAATTTCAGCAAAAGCATACTTAGATTAGAGATTGCAAAATTCTCTACTAATATCATCAAGTTGTTTTCTGATAGCATCTAGCACAACGGAGTTCTCCTTAAGTTCTTTAGTAAAATACTTATTATGCTCAAATTGTGTAGTCATATATTCCTTAGTACTCTTCTCAATTTCAAGAAAACTATTTGGGAAAGGAACATCATAATATTTTATTTGAGGCATCATGACTACGCAAACAAGAAGGCAAACAAAATACATCCGACAAGAAAACGGCGAACAGAAAAAGAGAGGCGAATAAAACGACAAATTTTTGTGAAGTGGGGGAGAGGAAAACGAGAGGAAAATGGAAAATAATGTAAATTGCAAGGAGATGAGATTTGTGATTAGGAACCTGGTATATGTTGAAAATCCTCCCTGGCAATGGCGCCAGAAATTCCTTTTGATGTCGCTTCAAGCTACGTCGGTATTTCCCCAAAGAGGAAGGGATGATGTAGCACAATGGCGGTAGGTATTTCCTTCAGATATGAAACCAAGGTTATCGAACCAGTAGGAGAACCAAGCAACACAATGTAAACAGCCCCTGCACACAGATAACAAATCCTCGCAACCCAACATGTTAAAGGGGTTGTCAATCCCTTTTAGGTAACGGTGCCAGAAATTGGTGCGTGACGGGAGAAAGTTGTAATAGATTGGATAAATAGATCTCAAATAAAATAAAGTGCAGCAAAGTATTTTTGGGTTTTTGGATTAATAGATCTGAAAATAAAAGCAAATAAAAATATATCGCAAAGGCAAATAATAGAAAAAGAAGACCCGGGGGCCGTAGGTTTCACTAGTTGCTTCTCTCGAGAAAAATAGAAAACGGTGGGTGAACAAATTACTGTTGGGAAATTGATGGAACTCCAAATAATTATGACGATATCCAGGCAATGATCATTACATAGGCATCACATCCAGGATTAGTAGACCGACTCCTGCCTGCATCTACTACTATTACTCCACACATCGACTGCTATCCAGCATGCATCTAGTGTATTAAGTTCTTGGAAAAACGGAGTAATGCAATAAGAACAATGACATGATGTAGACAAGATCTATCTATGTAGATATAGACCCCATCGTTTTATCCTTAGTAGCAATGATACATATGTGTCGATTCCCCTTCTCTCACTGGGATCAAACACTGTAAGATCGAACCCACTACCAGGCACCTCTTCCCATTGCAAGAAAAATAGATCAAGTTGGCCAAACAAAACCCAAATATCGGAGAAGAAATATGAGGCTATAAGAGATCATGCATAAAAGAGATCAAAGAAACTCAAATAATTTCATGGATATAAAAAGATAGATCTCATCATAAACTCAAAGTTCATCGATCCCAACAAACACACTGCAAAAGAGTTACATCACATGGATCTCCAAGAGACCATTGTATTGAGAATTAAGAGAGAGAGAGAGAGATGAAGCCATCTAGATACTAACTATGGACCCGAAGGTCTACAAAGAACTACTCACGCATCATCGGAGAGGCACCAATGGAGGTGGTGAACCCCATCCGAGATGGTGTCTAGATTGGATCTGGTGGTTCTGGACTCTACGGCGGCTGGATGAATATTTCAACGACTCCCCTAGGGTTCTGGGATTTTGGGGGTATTTATAGAGAAAAGTGGCGGTCCGGGGGCACCCAAGGTGGGCACAACCCACCAGCGCGCGCCCTGGTGTGTTGTCCCCATCTCATGACTCCCCCTAGGTGCAACCAGGGCCCAATATCTTCTATCTGGTCCATAAAAAATCTCTGTAAAGTTTTGTGGCATTTGGACTCCGTCTGATATTGATTTCCCGCGATGTAAAAAACACGAAAAAACAGGAACTGGCACTTGGCACTATGTCAAATAGGTTAGTACCAAAAATGATATAAAATGATTACAAAAGATCCAAGATTGATAATATAACAACATGGAACAATAAAAAATTATAGATACGTTGGAGATGTATCATTTACCACCTAGCTTTATTTACCAACAAAAGAAAAAAAATCTTATATGATTTAAGACATTACTTTAGGGATGACCCACATCTTTATAAAGGAGTAGATGGTATTATTAGACGTTGTGTACCTGAGCATGAACATGGACAAATCCTACGTAAATGTCACTCTGAAGCTTATGGAGGGCATCATGCTAGAGATAGAACTGCTCACAAGGTATTGTAATCTGGATTTTATTGGCCTACTCTCTTCAAGGATGCCCGTATGTTCGTCTTATCTTGTGATGAATGTCAAAGAATAGGCAATATCGGTAAGCGTCAAGAAATGCCTATGAATTATTCACTTGCTGTTGAGCCATTTGATGTTTGGGGATTTGATTACATGGGACCTTTTCCTTCCTCTAATGGGTATACACATATTTTGGTTACTGTTGATTATGTTACTAAATGGGTAGAAGCTATTCCAACTAGTAGTGTTGATCACAACACCTCCATTTAAATTCTTAAGGAAGTTATTTTTCCAAGGTTTGGAGTCCCTAGATATTTAATGACTGATGGCGGTTCACACTTTATTCATGGTGCTTTCCGTAAAATTCTTGCCAAGTATGATGTTAACCATAGAATTGCATCACCTTATCATCCTAAGTCTAGTGGTCAAGTTGAACATAGCAATAGACAAATAAAATTAATTTTGCAAAAGACTGTCAATAGGTCCTGGAAGAATTGGTCTAAGAAATTAGATGATGCACTTTGCGCTTATAGAACATCATATAAAAATCCTATGGGTATGTCTCCATATAAAATGGTTTATGGAAAAGCTTGCCATTTGCCTCTTGAGTTAGAACATAAAGCATATTGGGCCATCAAAGAGCTCAATTATGATTTCAAACTTGGTGGTGAAAAGAGGTTATTTGATATTAGCTCATTAGATGAATGGAGAACCCAAGCTTATGAAAATGCAAAATTATTCAAATAAAAAGTTAAAAGATGGCATGCAAAAGTGTAACAGCCTGGATTTTGGCCCTTTTCTTTTTCTTTTTGATTTATTGGTTTTTGCTCTGTTTTTCTTTTTGGAGTGGTTCTGTGGCCTTGTCACCTGGGAAATCATCTCCATTTCCCCTCCCAAGTGGCTCATCATCCTAAAAACTTTGCCAAGATCATGTCACTCCACTACTTGACCAAACCCTAATTTCTTTTTCTCAGGAATATTCCTTTTTCTATTAAAGGAATAATCCTATCTGCCCTAGGTTGTGAAGCAACCTATATTTATGTCTATCCAAAAATCCCCAAATAATTCTTATAAATTGTTTAGCTCATATCTTCATCAAATATGGTAAAATATTTCATTGGACATATTTTACATCATGATCAATAAATTTATTTCCTATTCTGTCCTAAATGGCACATTGTGAAGCAAGTGCTATTTATATTTGTCCATTTGCCCCCAAGATTTTTGGGCATGATATATCATCCAAATAATTACCCTATGCCAAAATTCAACTTTATTTGCCTAGCCAAACTTCCACAGTGATTTTTCAAAGTTCTTGTCTGAGGGAAGGCTTTGTGAAGGAGGTGATAGCTAGGTTTATCCAAGTGAGTTGAAATTTGGCATGCCTCTTAGTGTGCTCATATCATTTCTCTCCTCCAGAATTCATCCCCACCAAATCATCTATGTGAGCACAACATCAAATCTTCGATTCTGTCAATATTTTCAGGTTGTGAAGCAAGTATATTTTATATTGCTTCATTTTTCCTGAAAATTTACCAGAGCATTATCCTACCCAAATAACTTCTCTCTACCAAACTTGGCACCATTTCATTGATCCAATATTTCTCTTGAATTTTTGCAAGTTTCTAGACAAAGGGAATAACTGTGAAGGAAGTACCATTTTGGTAAAACCAATTGGTATGAAATTTTTATAGCACCTTTATCTGGCCAAATCACTAAGCCCTGCCATGTTTTATATAAAGTTCTTACTCCATGTGAGTGCATCATCCAAATCTTGATTCTGGACACATAATGTGAGTTACAAAGCAACTATATTAGTATGTGCTCCATTATGCCTAAAAACCTCCAGGTTCATAGTCCTTCCTTAGTTAATCACCCCAGACAAACTCTTTGGCGCCAGTAAAATCCCTGTTGATTAGGGGTGGGCATAAAAACCGACGAACCGAAGACCAAACCGATGCCGAAACCGAATAAACCGAATTTTCGGTTTTTTGTACTGCCACAGAAAAATTCGGTTTTGATGTTCACTAACCGAACACTATTTGTTCAGTTCGGTTTTAATCCCTGTTAACCGAAGAAAAACCGAATAGACGTGAGCTAGCCTATAAAGCAGTGCAAAGTCAGCCAGAAACTAGCGCCCGTGTCGCTAGCGCCAAGAAACTAGCGCGCTGCAGCCTGCGCGTGTGATAGGAAGTGGGCCCTAATCCAACGCATGCAAAATTATGGAAGGCCCAGCTCCACGTGAGCTTTTTTGTGAAGTCTATGCCTGTGCGTACGAGCATGCAACAGCCAGCGGGGGGACGTCTCATTACATTAGTCCCACCTTGCCCAGCTGAGGAGTTGAGGGTGGGATTTTGGGCTATATAGTAGGCTGCCGCTCCTGGAGTTTGATCGCAATTAAGTTGATGTGGTCATTATGGTATAAACCGAAGACCGAACCGAATTGGTTGGTTAACCGAATTTTCGGTTAGCTGACCATATTCGGTTTATAAGTTTCCTAACCGGATTTCAAAAAACACCGAACGGTAGAAACCGAACTTTTAGTTTATACCGAACGCCCACCCCTACTGTTGATCACCAGTGTTCACCCAAGTTTACTACAGTAAACTTCAGAGGGTGATTTCCAGTTAACCATATCACTTTTAACCGAGCTACCACCGCGGTTGTAACCTACCCTGGATGAACTTACCACTAAACAACATGTCCAAGTCCCTCTCCCCACTACAAGCCAGTGCACGCGGTGACCGTGTTAATGGCAAGCATGTGCGCGTGCTATGCTGCCGTTGGCCGCGCCCAGGGTGGATTCTTGCTTGGGCCCCTCCTCTGCTCGGCGTCTCAGCAAGCACGAGCATGTTTAATAGATTTACCATGTCATCGCCGTCCTCCTAGACCTCTCCCCTCTCAGTAAAACCCCTCATTAACGTTCACCGACGCTCGCCGCCGAATGCCCACGAGAGCACAATGGTGGTTTGGCTCTGTTCGTTGCCGTCGCCTTCCTCCCTGTGTCCCTATTGGCCGCCTCCGTCCCGTGAGCATGCCCGCTGCTCCTCCCCGTCGTCTAGTCCCGAGCTCATGCATGCGCTCACATGTCCGCGGCGCCGGCCACGCGTCCGCGGCGACGACAGCGCGGCACACCTCTCTCCCGCCTATATAAGGCCACCCTGTCCCCGTTTCTCCTCACCACTGGCCTCCCCTGTCTCCTAGAAGCCTCCCAGACCACTCGCAGAGCTCGAGCGACTCCCTTTCCCTCCCTATGGCCGCTGTGCCCGCATCGGCCTCGTCCTAAATTTGCTCAACGCCGAGCTCATCCACCCCTCACACCAGCACCCTCGTCTTCCCCATGCACCTGCGAGTCTCCTCAACCCCACGCCTTGCCGCCGGAGCAGACACATCGCCATACCCGCATCTGCCTGAACCGCCGTCCGCCGGAGTTCATGTCGTCGTCGCCTCGGTCCTTTCTGGAGCCCGTGACCTCCACCTTCGGGTGCGGCTCCTCCTACTGAGCTCGTCCATAGGTCGAGCGAGGCGAGGGATGGCCGGAGCCGGCCGGATGAGCCCCCGCGCCGGCGACCTCCCTCTGCTCCACGGGCACGAGCGAGGTAGATGAAGACGACGACCCCCTGCCAGCTGGCCGCGGGCCCCGTGCGTCAGCCCCTTAGCCGTTGACCCCACCATCGCCACGTCACTTAAGTGGAGGTGGAAACAACAGAGTACGTTTTCCCCGACCGAAAGCGTATTCACTTCTTCTTCAGGTGTAAATGCGTTTTCCTCTCCGGAAAGCATATTTCCTCAAAACCCGCTTCTGCCTTATACACTCAAGGACTTGTTTGTGATGATATTTTTGCAGAAAAGTCCCTGATCTTCATCAGCTCATATCTTTTTTACCCACAACTCCAAATCAGGTCATTCCACAGCCCACGTCTTCATTTCGTCGAGCCCGTTCTGATGGAATCATTTTCACCATGTTTTCACATTCTGAAAATGACCATTTTGCCCTTGCGCTTAATCAGCCCCTCTAGGAGAGAACGTTTTCCGGCGATTCTTTCCGCGAGCTTCTCGCACTTCTTCTCGGTGATTTCTTCCACCCCAGGCAAGCCACACCCTCCATTTGCATGATTGCAATGCAGTGACATGGTTTATTTATTTAAACTTGTTTAAAATATTGTTCTAGCTACTTGTGATTTGTTCATGGCATATTTTGGAGTATTGTTTTGATCTTGCTATTGCCATGATATTTCTTGGAGTTCTAGGACTTACATTTTGATGAGTATGTGGATGACATGTGCCTTTGGATTCTTAGTGGATATTATGATTATTTTCATGATGGTATCTGGTATTATTTTGAAGTATTACTTTGGATATCATGTTGCCTTTGGATTATTAGTGGCTAGAGTTATTTTCATCATGATGCTAGATGATATTATGTTTTGGAGTATGATGTTGGAGGTGATGCTTGCATGTGGATCATAGTTGGATAATTAGTTATTGACATTTGAGTAGTAGTTTTATCGTTATTGGATTCATCATGATAGTAGTGTTATGTTGTCCTTGGAGTATTTTGGTATGATGATATTATGCTCAGATTATTTGTTAGATATTGCTATGACTTGGATTACAGTTTGATAGTTGATATCGGAGTAGCAGTTATCGCAGTTATATTTTTGGTGATAAATTCCGTCATTAAGTTGGTCAGGTGCCACCGAACCGGGCTTTTCCAGTGCAACCACATTTGCCTTTATGGGAAGGCCCTAATGCGGTCTATTGCCATGCCTCTCGCCAGTGCCTCCAACGTGGTTATGGGCACGCGCTACCCTGATCAGGTAGGCGTACATGAACCTTGTGAGCCCGAGTTGTTTTGCGCGCTTTGTCCCTGTTTGGGACCGTTTTTGCCACGACGGTGGCCGTAAGATCTTTGGTAGGATGGGCCACCTAGGACTGAACCCCAAACGGGTGTTGGTCGGAGTGGCCGGGAGAGTGTCATGGCAGTAGATCCGTTTTGTCGGAACACCGTTGGTGCACCCGAATGGGAGTGCAAGGCCATGTGAGGGAGTCCTGGATTAGGGGGTGTTCGGATAGCCGAACTATACCTTCCGCCGGACTCCCGGGCTATGAAGATACAAGATTGAAGACTCCGTCCCACTTCCGGAAGGGACTTTCCTTGGCATGGAAGGCAAGCTTGAAGATACAAGATTGAAGACTTTGTCTCGTGTCCGGATGGGACTCTACTTGGCGTGGAAGGCAAGCTAGGCAATACGGATATGGATATTTCCTCCTTTGTAACCGACCTTGTGTAACCCTAACCCTCTTCGGTGTCTATATAAACCAAAGGGTTTTAGTCCGTAGGACAACAACCATAACATACAATCATACCATAGGCTAGCTTCTAGGGTTCAGCCTCTCTGATCTTGTGGTAGATCTACTCTTGTACTACCCATATCATCAATATTAATCAAGCAGGACGTAGGGTTTTACCTCCATCAAGAGGGCCCGAACCTGGGTAAAACTTCGTGTCCCCTGCCTCCTGTTACCATCCGGCCTAGACGCACAGTTCAGGACCCCCTACCCGAGATCCGCCGGTTTTGACACCGACATTGGTGCTTTCATTGAGAGTTCCTCTGTGCCATCGCCGTCAGGCCCGATGGCTCCTACGATCATCAATGGGGATGTAGTCCAGGGTGAGACCTTCCTCCCCGGCAGATCTTCGTCTTTGGCGGCTTCGCACTGCGGGCCGATTCACTTGGCCATCTAGAGCAGATCGAAAGCTACGCCCCTGGCCGTCGGGTCAGATTCGGAAGTTTAAACTACACAGCCGACATTCGCGGGGACTTGATCTTCGACGGACTCGAACCACTGCCGAGCGTGCCGCACTGTCACGACGAGCATGATCTAGCTCTGCCACCAAGCAGTGCCCTGGAGGCCGCACCCGTGTCGGCTCCGACCCCTAGTTCGGAGCTGGCCGCGCCGATCGAGGACGGGCGGTTGGACGCCGCCTCGGGGGCTGAGATCCCAATGGAGATCGAGCCGAACACCAGCCCCGCACTCCGCGAGACTCATGACTCCGAGGAGCCGGACTCCTCTCCGGACTCCGAACCCCCCGCGCCCCTGCCAATCGGATCCGATTGGGCGCCGGTCATGGAGTTTACTACCGCGGACATCTTTCAGCACTCGCCCTTCGGTGATATTCTCAAGACACTGGAGTCTCTCTCTCTATCAGGAGAGCCCTGGCCGGACTACGGTCAGCAAGGTTGGGATTCGGACGATGGAGAAGTTCAAAGCCCACCCAGCACCCACTTGGTAGCCACTATCGACGATTTAACCGACATGCTCGACTTCGACTCCGACGACATTGACGGTATGGACGCTGATGAAGGAGACGATAAAGAACCAACGCCTATTGAGCCCTGGAGTGCCACCTCGTCATACGACGTATACATGGTGGACGCACCAAAAGATGACGACGAGGAGCTGAGGGACGCACCGAAGGATTGTTTCCTCAAAAAGCAGTCAAAGCGGCGACGCAAGCGCCGCCCCAAAACCCGCCTCGACAGAAATAGCGATCACACAGACCCAGCGCTGGAGCAGGGCGAACCGCTGCTGAACAACGGCAATCCGGATAATCAAACTGAACAAACAAATCTTATCAGGGATAATGGTCCGGACGACATAACGCCGGACAGGCACCCGGAGCAGCAGAATGCCCGTAAAAGGCTCATTGCCACCGCGAGGAGCCTTAAAAAGCAGAAGCAAAGGCTAAAGGCCGCGCAAGACAAGCTCCAATTCAGATGGAGCAAGATACTCAACACCGTAGCAAGGTACAGCGACAATCGCCCCTCCAAGAGCTGCCCAAAGCGGAAGCTGCTACCCGAATTCGATGAGGAGGGCTCAGACCCCCCACAACCAAATATCAAAGCAGCCACCCGGTCGGATAAACGACCCCTCTACCACCGCAGAACGGCATGCAATGCCGCTCACAATACAACACGCAACCCATGCGAGGGCTCACACCCAAAGGACGGTGCAACAAGATCCATCTATGGACCACGCAAGCGCGCCCCAGCATACAATGCAACACAACAAACATCCGAACAACGCGGCACACCCAGCTACAGGGGTGCCACACACCCCCTATGTTTCACCGATGAGGTGCTGGACCACGAATACCCAGAGGGATTCAAGCCCGTAAACATAGGAGCATACGACGGAACAACAGACCCTGGGGTCTGGATTGAGGACTATATCCTCCATATACATATGGCTTGAGGGGATAATCTCCATGCCATTAAGTAATTACCCCTCAAACTCAAAGGGCCAGCTCGTCACTGGCTCAAAGGCCTCCCCAAAAGCTCCATTGGAAGTTGGGAAGAGCTCGAAGACGCCTTTCGGGCAAACTTTCAAGGGACGTATGTCCGACCTCCGGATGCGGACGACCTGAGTCACATAACTCAACAGCCCGGAGAGTCAGCCCGAAAGCTTTGGAATAGGTTTCTTACTAAAAAGAACCAGATTGTCGACTGTCCGGACGCCGAAGCCTTAGCGGCTTTCAAGCATAGCGTCCGCGACGAATGGCTCGCCAGACACCTCGGCCAAAACAAGCCAAGAACGATGGCCGCACTAACAAACCTCATGACCCGCTTTTGCGCGGTTGAGGACAGCTGGCTAGCCAGATGCAGCACCACCTACCCCAGTACATCTGAAGTTAGAGATGGAAACAGGAAATCACGGCGCAACAACAATAACAAACGCCGGAATAAAGAAGACAGCACGAAGGGCACGGTAGTAAACGCTGGATTCAAAGTCCCTCGGTCAAACCAAAAGCCGCCCTCCGAAGGCACCAGGGATGAACTGTCCAGCCTCAACAAAATCCTGGACCAAGTATGTCAGATCCATAGTAACCCTAGCAAACCTGCTAATCATACCCATAGAGAATGTTGGGTCTTCCAGCAGTCCGGCAAGCTTAACGCCATACACAAGGGGGAGGATACACCAAGTGAAGACGAGGACGACCCTCCCAAGCAAGACAAGGGGGGACAAAAGAAATTTCCACCCGAAGTCAAAACAGTAAATGTGTTACACGTGATCAAGAGAAAAAACAATGCGGCACTCCCTCAAAAATATACCCAAGTGCGTGTCACCGCGAAGTCCCGCCACTGGTCGTCCCAACCGATCACCTTCAACCATCGCGATTACGCGTCAAGTACCCGGCATGCAGGATGGGCTGCCCTGGTATTAGACCCAGTAATTGGCGAATACCACTTCACACGAGTCTTGATGGATGGCGACAGTAGCCTAAACCTAATATATCAAGATACAATCCGTGGGATGGGGTTAGACCCAACACAAATTCGCCATAGCAATACTACCTTTAAAGGAGTAACGCCAGGCCCAGGGGCTTGTTGTACGGGCTCCCTCCTACTACAAGTTATATTCGGCTCCCCCGATAACTTCCGTCGCGAGCATTTAACTTTCCACGTCGCTCCGTTTAAAAGTGGCTATCAAGCACTAATCGGACGCGAAGCTTTCGCTCGCTTTAATGCAATACCACACTACGCCTCCCTAACACTCAAGATGCCCGGTCCTCGTGGCATCATTTCAGTGCACGGAAGTATCAAGCGATCTCTGCGCGCCGAAGAGAGTGAGGCTGCCTTGGCAGCCGCACAATAAAGGCGCCCGGACCAGCAAAAGCATCCAATAGGTCGTCAAGACCTCAGTCACAACTAATCAAGTCTGACGCCTCTACTCATATCGAATAAACAGTCACACCCCTATCTTTCAAAAGTACAAGGGGCTCAACGCACGCAGACGAGTGGCAATTTCTTCTTATCTTGAATTATACATGGTTTCTTTAGAAAACTATCCTTTTGCATGACAACCTTTTCACCTAAATTCCTCTCTTTTACAGTTGATCATCATGCTACACCCGTCCAGGATATGGCACAACGGAGACACAGGCGCAGACGTGCAGCAGGGACCCGACCCAATGATTCTTTTTAGATTAAGACCCTGCGTAAACCTTTTTTACTGTCTCTTGTTGATACATATCCACTGTTGAGTAGGATGCTGACGTCTTGGCATGTGGCCATGCCAGAACAATGCACGTACCTGGACACAAGGGGCTTCTTACAAAGGCCATTCTTCAGGCCCGGTTTATACCACAAAGACCGAATACCTTAGGGAGTGTTCGGCGTCGCGAGTTTGGCTCTATATGCATCAGCTCCTAATCATTGTCTTTGGTCAAATGTTGGGTTTGCCCGGCTCCTACATTTTGGTGCCTTACGTTCCGCTTTACCGGCTAAGGTAGCACCAGGAGAACTACTGTGATTGTGCCCTGGTTTATCCGGACGAGCACCTCAGTAGAGAAAGCCGAAAACTACCTGTCATGATCTAGCGTGAGACTGGTCAACCACTCGATGACTCATGGGAATGTTAGAATTCCTCTGCTTTAACGAAGGGCCGCTTTCCGGCCAGGCATATACGCACCCCGGGATCGGGAGAGTGTGGAGCCACCAGGGGCTATCTAGTAGCCCCACTGTCAAACTCCTGTGGCTAAGTGAAAGTGTTAAAGCATTATAGTCCGGTAGCCTCGATCGCTCCGCTATCACCTCCTTAATAGGACCAAGACATTGGGTTAAGTGTGAACACGTGTTTCTACGAACACCTCCGCATTATATGTGTGGGGGTTGAAGCCGACGACTGCAATCTTTCAGGTTATACTCATGTATACATAAACGGCCGCCCAAGAGGCATCACATTACTTTCAGGCAAAAGTATAAAAGTAGCCTCATAAAAATTTATAAAAGCATTTCGCTTACAATGAGATTACATGTCACTCAAACATAATATTTTTTGAGCAATGGGTCTCTCTCAAACGAGCACCCTCAAGTACTTCCTCAAAGTAGTGCTCAGCAGCCGTTCGACCTATGGTCGAATCCTGCGCTGCAATAGTGGTAGCATCCATATCTACCCAGTACGCTTTAGCACGGGCAAAGGCCATCCGTGCGCCTTCTATGCATGCCGACCTCCTCATCGCATTTATGCGCGGCACCACATCGAGGACCTGCTGCACCAAGATGAAATAGCTGCTCGGTTTTGACCTTCTAGGCCATAGCTGATCCACAACAGACCTCATGGAGGGTCCGGACAACCTATTCAGTTCGGCCCATTCGGCTAATTGGTCCGTCAACGAAAGCGGACGCTCGGGAGAAAGGAATTGCTTCCAAAACAGCTGGTCTACTTTGCAGTCCGTATGACTCTGGAAGTACTTGGCTGCATCGGCAGCGCTCGCCGCCAAATCCATATACGCATCCTCCGAACTCCACAGCCAATCCAGAGGGGCATACCATGGATCTTCGTACTTCCTCTGCGGCATAAAGGACTTCCCGGCTACAATATCCCCGGCTTGCCGCAGCTCCTCCTTCTTCTCCCTCATAGCAGAGCAGAGGTCTTTCCCGTTATAGCAGTCTTCTCAAGGTCCGATGCCTTCGCCTGGTTTTCCTTTTCAAGAGCCCGGCAATGGTCTACGGCGGCTTTTAATTCTACGGCCATATTGGCCATCTTCTTCTGGCTCTCGCCATGTGAGGCCTTCTCGGCTCGCAACTCTTGGGCCGCCTTCAAAGCAGCCGCATTACCCAATCTTGCTTGTTCCTTGTCTCGGGCAAGTTCCGCCCGCAAGGCTTCAACAGTGGCAGCTCCATCTGCAGTCATAACATGTTAAAAACACTGGCATCATACTCTTCCTATTTGGCGTTTACCAGACAAGGATACTTACCCCGCGCCTCATCAATCCTTCTGTTAACAAGCTCGATGTCGGCATCTGCCGCATCCAACCGCCGTTCTAAACGGGCAAACTGGCTCGTCCGTCTGGCCACCGGAGCTTCCATCTCCTGCACATAAAGGCAGTATGGTTATTACATGGGAATATGATCCTCCGTTCATCATCGTTTCCGACGACAACCAGAGTCTCAGGGGATACTATATACACAGGGCACACCTAGCATGTGCAGGACTATTACACATTCCTTTTTTACGTACCTCAAAGCCTGTCAGTAGACTCATAAAAGCTTCATGCAATCCGCTTTCGGCGGACGATATCCTCTCCATCACCATATTCATCAACACACGGTGATCGTCTGAGATGGCCGCTCGCCCCAACAACTCCCTCAGAACGTCCGATCGCACACTAGACCGCGCCGGACTCTTTTGTCCACTCTCTTCGGGAGCCGGACACGGGAAGCCTCGGGGATCAATAGGATCACCTTCTGGCCTCTCTGAACTCGGAGAGGCCCTCCGCGACGACACTTCAGGGTCGCCCACTTCCGGAGCGGAGGACTCCAGAGGAGGCGTCTCGCTCTCCATCATCTCTGGAAGAAGATCCCCTAAAGACGAGCTCATTTGAGAGGGGCTCAGGCCCGAACTGCACAAATGTATGCGATGGTTATTTTCTCAGAAGAAAAGGATGGCATGTCTGTACTATTAAAGTTTTCGGGTCACTTACGACTCCCGGGAGAATTGATCCCCCCGCGGACTTTGTGCGGCAGCAGCGCCCCCCAAGGTAGGGCCCCCGGCGGAAGATTTCTTCTCCCGTTTGGAAGCTTCGGCTTCCGAATTCCCGGGCGCGGTGCTTTTCCTCTTCCGGTCGTCTTCCTTCACGGAGACGCTCGCTCCCTCGGTTAGAATAGGCAGCGTTGGGGGCCCGCATCCGCCCGTATTATCCTCCACAGTGTCTTCCTTCAAGGGATCCGGGCAAGGTGCGGCCTGGAACATCTTTTCCAATACCGGATTCTCCAAACCCTCAGGGAGGGGGGCCGAACACCGAATCAACTTCGCCTTTGCTAGCTAGTCCTGGTCGAAAAAGCAAACTCTTAGAAATAACTTCGTAACGAAGGAGAGATAATATGTTCGGCCGGAAGATTCCTTACCTGTTCGGCGGCGCAGTTACTATTTAGGCCCACGTCCTCGGTGAATTCCGGACACTCTACTTGAGGTCCGAAGAATAACTTATACATATCCTCGTGCGTTAGGCCGAGAAAATTTTGAATGGCACGCTGTGGAGACCCCGACTCATAAGTCGAGATCACCGAATGCACGTGTACAGGGATCCCAGAGATCAATGCTCACTGAACACACAGAAGCTGAATAACAAGAGTCTTACATCCATACATACCGTCTTACACAAATTATGACCATTATGGTCAAGTCTTACATTGATAAAGCCTTAAGGGTTGAACATCAAATGAAACACAAGCAGCGGAAACCTTCATCGATAAGTAGAACCCATGCCATCTGCCTTAACCCTACAGGCATTCTGACAGGGAAACGTCCTAGTTCGCATGTTCGTCTCCAAAGAACTCTTCTTCGAACTCCTGTTCTTCCATGCCTGGCCAATTAAATAACCAGTGGCAAGCCAATGAGTACTTTGAATGTACTCGCAAGCAACCCATGTTTTGGTTCAAGGTACAAAAATGCATGATATAGGTAAATTTTTGCGGAAAGCTAGTTTTGAGTGCAATGACATGTTCAACAACTTGTAGGACATGCATCAGCAGAATTCAATTAACCATGAGGATAGGTTACAGATATCAACATAAATAGAGTGGGCATCAACCCAACTCAATCACGTCAAGTCCTTTGACTTGACCCAAAGTAGTTCTTCCCACTTATCCAAACACACACATTGGTTTGTAAACATGTGGACGTAGTTTAAGCAGCACCGCCCAACTGTCCTTGACCATGGACATGGCTATTCGAATAGTTTTACATTCTGCAGAGGTTGCACACTTTACCCACAAGATCCGGGGAACTTCCGTGTCATCCACGACCAGCGGTACCTCAAGTACCTGGGGTAAGCACCCGATCACTATCTTTCCCTAGACGACACTAACAAGGAGTCCACTCGTTGTTCCGTATCCTCACGATATACATCATACGAGACTCACTCGAGATCGTAACATCCGAGAGGGGACACAACGGTGTATCCGGTGCCCTGTGAAAACAGTCATGGCCGCCCTACTTGGCACGACCCCGTCCCGAGAGAGTGCACCAACAACTCTCCCGTCACTAGTAATGTGGGCTCCAAGCTAGTATCGGCCTAGGTAATCAATAATGTCCTTTCCCATATAAGGGTAGAGTGGTTGCGCATGTAAGGTTGGGACAGTCGACAAATCTTAAATCTAATCTATTTTCGAAAAAAACACACACCCTTGCCTCGGTACACCACTTCGTCATCAAGTGGTTACCCATCTCATTATCTCCCTCGGGCATAAGTGTCACCTGACGGGGTTTTCTAAAAGTCCTTTTGAAAATACTTTGTCTCCATCACCATGCATATACCCGCCCCTTTTGCGTAGTACTACTTAGCATCCTATCTACTCCCACCGACATAACCCTCATAAGAAGGTAGGGTCATGCACAATGCAAGTATCAACAAGGAGGAAATGAAAGCAACCCACCAATGTGGCTACCATCTCATCATGATTCCGACGCAACAATAGTAAAGTGCTATATGAAATGCATAAAAAGGGTTTCATAAACATGGTCAAAGGGCTGCTTGCCTGGCTCAACAAAGTCCTCTGGGTCTTCAAAGTCTTCTGGTCCAACTCCTTCGTCAGCAACGCAATCTATCGTCGCAAAATAATAACGAGAAAATAAGGCAATAATAAAACAGAAAAACCAAAGTGCTCAGAAAAATGTCAACTCATTTTTGTTAAATACTAGGTTGAAAACTCAGAAGGGGAAAATTCCTAGTTTTGGATTTGGAGTAGCAGAATAGGAGAAATAGGTTTTCAAAGGTTTATTTAAATGCTTAAAATCACATTTAAATATTTACAGTGAAGAGAAGGTTGTTGGATTTGAATGAAAGTTGCACCATTAAATAGGTTGCAATACTTTAGGAATTTAGGAATTGGAATTAATTTATTTGGACATATATTTTATCCTGTGTAATATTTGCAAGTTTCCAGAAAAAGAAAAGGAGAAACAACACTGTGCAACTGGGCCAGAAGGCCCACAGTGCAGCAGTCCCAGATGGGTTTCAGCCCACGCCAGGCTGCCACGTTGAAGGCGTAAAGGCAAAATACGCCTTCAGCCGACGCATCGAACCGGTACGCGCGCGCGTGCGTTTTAAACCTGACGGGTGGATCCCACCCGTCAGGGCTTGAGGCTGACGGACAGGGCCCACAGCCGTCGTCGTCTACCTCCGTCCAGAGGCGACGGCGAGCTCGCCGGCGGCGATATAGGGAACGGGAGGATGTGTGGGTGGTACCGTTGTGCTCAGGGAGGATCCGCCGTTCGGATGGAGGTGGAGTTGGTCGCCGAGGTGGCCTGGTTCGCCGGCGACGAGGTCTTGCGGCGGAGGAGCTTCGGGTGGTGGTCGTTCTGATCGACTCCGGCTGCAAACGAGGCGGGGGAGAGAGGGGAAATGATCAGTGGGAGGAGGCAGTTTCAGATCGGGGCAGAGGAGGAGCGGGGGAGGCATGTACCTCGCGAACTCCGGCGAACCGAAGCGGCGGAGCTCGAGCTCGATCTCGAGCTCGGGCAGTTATAGAGAGGAACTGGGGGCGCATGGGGATGTTTTGGTGGTGCAGAGAGCGAGTGGTGAGGAGAGGAGGGCTCGGGGAGGCCTTTAAATAGGCGAACGGCGGGGTGCCGTGGACTCGTGCGTCGGCGGGCTCCTGCTCATTGCTGCAGAGCTCGGGGGAAGAGGGCATGGTGTCTGGGGTGTTCCTGGACGTCGACTACATCGAGAGAGATAGAGAGAGGGAGTGGGGAGAGGTCAGAGGCGCGCGCGTGTGAGCCGCGCCATTGGCGCGCTCGGGCGGCCGGTGTTTGCTAGCGTGGAGGCGCGGTGAGGAGGAGAGAGGAGGGGGGCGACCGTGTAGCATGCTGCGGACGCCGAGGCACATCGGCAGGTGCGCGGGGGAGGCCCGAGGTGGTCGGAAGCGTCGGGCAGAGGGTGGCTACAGTACGGGAACGCACTGTAGCATGCTCCAGAGCGCCCAAATGGCTGGCATGGCATTTTCTATGCCTTGTGGGCGCGGCGAACCGTGTCCAGTAGCTCAAGGGTGGAGTGAAGAAGTAGGCAGAGGCATTGGATGCTCTAGACGGCCAGTAGGAGAGGAGAGAGGTAGAAGAAGAGGGAGAAATGGGCTGTCCAGAGAGAGAAAGAGGTGGTTTCACCCATCCAATAATGGAGCTGTGGATTTTCCATTGTTACTGGAGGTGAAAGGGGACTAGGAGGGGCTGTGGTAAAAAGTTGAGCTCAAGGAGAATAGTTTTAGTGGTCAAAATGGTGATTTTTGAAATGTGGCAGAAGGTGTTTGATAAAGGTTTTGGCAAGAAAATGATTTCCAATTGCCATGAGACTCCACAGGGTGAAATGACACATATAATTAGGGCCTCTCACCAATTTGGAGCTTATTTGGGCAAAGTTGCCAATGCAACTTTTGTAAACCCTAGAAATGATCAGAAATAGACTTGTGTAGATATAGTTGAGCATAACACTTCTCCTTGATGCACTACTTGGTGTAGTGGCCTCATTTGGTCATGTGAACATGCTCACAAAAGTTGGGGTTAAGGGGAGAAAGTTGGTAGTACAAACTTGCTCAAATTAGGTTCTGAACAGAAAGGGTTATGGGGCATTTTGGTGGACCAAAATGACCTTGATTGAAGTGAGGCTTTGCAAGATCATCACAATATGCATTTGTGACTTGCTAGATTTTTCTTGGATTTTTATGGAAATATTTCTTGTAGAAATATTTCAAATCCTTGAAATGGGCAGAAATGGTTTTGGGAGGTTTTTTCCAATATTTTGAACATGACCATGTGTTGAAACTCTTATATATGGGAAATATATGCCCACTGAGTTTCCCTGCTTTTTGTCAAATATTTTTAAAATAATAAAATAATTTTTCCCTATTAAAGACCATTTCTGGCCTTTAGAAAAAGCTTTTAAATAAAATATGAAATTAACTTTTAAAATTATATTTTTGGGGTTTATGGGAATCCTATATCTAATAGGTTTCAAATATACCTTTTGAAATATTTTTCATACCCCAAATCAGGTACTTGCAGTGCAAACCTCAATCCAGGGATTTTTGGAAAACTAATTTTTGAAAATACTATTTAGCCAAATTATTTTTGTAAGAAAATACTATATTGTACTATAGACATGGAATGATCATTGGGCAGAAGTTTGGGGCAAGGAGATGAAGTACAGAAGGTGGAGTAGTTGACTTTAAAGAGCACTTGAAAAATCACAGAGAGAAAACCAACTCCAAAATAAGAGCAAAATAATGCAAAAGTTTTTGGTGGCCCAACTTTTCTTGCTTTATTAATGCAAATGACATGTTACAAAATGCAGGGTGTGGCACACACGGACCCTTGGGATTGAACTCCCACAAGCGAAGGGGCCGATGTTTGTAAGGCTAGACTTGACGGACCAGCATAACTTGTATTACCGCGACCAAACTGAGATCTTCGTCGAAGAGATCTCAAATGCGGCTTTGTAATAAGGGCACGTCCTTGGCTGGACCCCAGCTCAGTCCTCTCCTGATCCATGACATCAGTCGTGGCGGAGGGCCCGAGCGAAAAACGGGGGCGGCTGCCCACTTGGCGCTTCTAGGAGTCGTGATGTAGAACCACTCCTGTTGCCACAATGCAGACACCTCTGGGCTGGAACCTTTGGGCCACGGAGCTCCTGCCATATTGCGTATTAAGGCGCCTCCACACTCTGCATGACCCCTCGATCATCTTCGGCTTTACTTCAAAGGTCTTGAGCCATAAACCAAAGTGGGGGGTAACCCGGAGGAAGCCCTCGCATACGACAACAAAAGTCGTGATATGCAGGAAGGAGTTCGGAGCTAGATCATGGAAGTCTAGCTCGTAATAAAAAATCAAGCCCCTGACGAAAGGATCCAGTGCAACACCTAGACCTCGGAGGAAGTGGGGGACGAACACGACGCACTCGTTGGGTTTGGGAGAGGGGACGGCCTGCCCCCGGGGAGGCAGCCGATGCGATATTTCGGCGGTCAGATACCTGGCCTCTCTCAACTTTTTGATGTCCTCTTCCGAGACGGTGGAGGGCATCCATCAGCCTTGAAGGCTGGATCTGGACACGATTGAAGGTTCAGAGCACCTGACCTAAGCTTCGGGCGTTTGAGCTTGAGGTGGGGGAAGGATTCGATTGAGCACGGGAGGGAAAAGTAGAAGCTTTGCCCCTTTATAAAGAAGGGTGGATATCAAGCGTCCTCCCCGTGTCCGTTTGGACTTGCCTATGATCTAGGAGTCCTAGAAGCGGTTGGGTTACCCACGCCCGTGTTGATGAGAATCCCGTGATAAGGGGACACGATCTCTGCATTAACAAGACGTGCCAAGGAAACCACCTCGCATGACACGCTGAGGCGGGTAATTGAACGACTCGGATAAAGGCTTGGTCGTGGCGTGTCGCACCATGGTATACGTCAGCAGATTAGATTTGTGGTAATATTATTATTCTCTCTATAGCAATATGTGGAAACTTATTTTACAGAGTCGGACACTATCTTTGTGTTCAAAATCTTCTATGAAGTACTTGGAGGAGGAACCCGCCTTGCAATGCCGAAGACAATTTGCGCGCCGGACCCGTCATCATTGAAGCCTAGTTCAGGGGCTACTGAGGGAGTCCTGGATTAGGGGGTGTTCGGATAGCTGAACTATACCTTCCGCCAGACTCCCGGGCTATGAAGATACATGATTGAAGACTCCGTCCCGCATCCGGAAGGGACTTTCCTTGGCGTGGAAGGCAAGCTTGAAGATACGGATGATCAGATCTCCTACCATTATAACCGACTCTATGTAACCCTAACCCTCTCCGGTGTCTATATAAACCGGAGGGTTTTAGTCCGTAGGACAACATACACATCAACAATCATACCATAGGCTAGCTTCTAGGGTTTAGCCTCTCTGATCTCGTGGTAGATCAACTCTTGTAATACCCATATCATTAATATTAATCAAGCAGGACGTAGGGTTTTACCTCCATCGAGAGGGCCCGAACCTAGGTAAAGCTTCGTGTCCCCTGCCTCCTATTACCATCCGGCCTAGACGCACAGTTCAGGACCCCCTACCCGAGATCCGCCGATTTTGACACCGACACCACGGGTTCCGTGGTGTGGGTAAAGTGTGCTACCTCTGCAGAGTGTATTTAAATCTATCGATAGCCGCGTCCTCGATCATGGGCATGGGTTCGTACTAGGTCACAACGTTCGATCAACACTCACATGACGGAATGACTTATAGGTGATATATTTATATGTTGATATGTTGAGCAGTAAAGATTGGCAGGATGTTGATGATGATGTTGGAGACCAAGTGTTGGTCATGGTAGTGATCTCCTAAAGGATCACGGTTGATTCCAAGTGTTGGTCGTGGTAGTGATCGCCGGAATGATCACCGTTTGGTTTGGATGACGAGGTGATCGAGATGGTATATTGCTTGGTCGGTTAGCCAAGAGAGAAATGGTTATGGAGATCTGAGATGGTGATTTGTCAGTATTGTATGAGTTTCATACCATGTGTAGTAGTTGTTTCATCATGATAGTTGTTAATTTAATTAACCTGTTAAATGCTATGTTATTGTCTTGCCTTGATGTTTATGGTTGTTGTGAGCTTGCAGGTACATTCAATGTACTGACCTGGCGTGTCATGCCAGATTGCAGGTGATGCCATGATTGCTTGATTGCTTCTCGATGGTTGCCGTGCGTGCGAGCTAGATCGTGTCTCGGCCAGAGTCCCTGCGGAGTGGAGTTCACCACCTTCGTCGTTGTTCCGCTGCTAGAAGTATTCCGCTGCTGCGAGTTGTTCTGCTGCTAGCATAGAGCAAGTGTAGTATCGCAGGCGTAGAGTCTCCGTGCTGATGAGCTTCTTTGTAACATCAGACCCTTGTATTATTATTCTTGTAATAAGAGATGATTTGTTCTATGTCAAGTAGTGCCATATTCTAGAGACTTCTCCTCGATCTCTGGGCTGGAATACGGGGCATTCCGTTTTCTCTGAGCCGGGGTGCCACAAAAAGAATCCAAGAGCGTGAGTTTAAAGTTGGAGAATATGTTCTTTTGTACAACTCTCGTTTCAGAATCTTTGCAGGAAAAATCCTCTCAAAATGGGAAGGCCCCTATGTTATCGAGGAGGTTTATCAGTCTAGATCCACCAAAATAAATAATTCCAAAGGTACTAACCTGAAGGTTGTCAATGTGCAACGAATAAAACATTATATCTCAGATATGCCCATTAATGTTGAAAGCAATGTCATCCAAACTTTGACACCCGAAGAACACATAAAAGAGTCCTTCCGGAACACTCCAGAATCGTGAAAATAAGGAGGTACGTGATACAGTAAGCAAACAGACTCCAAAAAATCCGTAAAAATATTTTTTGTCAGTTTTGGAATATTTAGAAATTTTGTAAATAAAGAAACTTCCAGGAAGCGTCCCCTGGTGGGCACAAGACACCAGAGCGCGCCAGGCGCGCCCAGGTGGGTTGTGCCAAGCTGGGACACCTTCCGGACTCCGTTTTTCTTCCGTTTGCTTGTCCCCCAAGAAAAAAATCTATATATACTTCCCGAACCTGTTGATCATCGTATCACGAAGAAATCCTCTGTTCTCTTTTCTTGCTGTTTTTCTGCCAGATCTTATCTACCATGGCCACCTCAACCTCCTCCAAGGACAAGTTCTTCTAGAACGTCATCAACCATATCTGCGGGTGGTTGTGCAGCACCCTCAGACCATCCAGGTGCATGAGGGGGTGCTTCACCTTCGCAATGTGCCATGTCCCAAGGGGACGGGAACCGTTGAGGCTAGGCTTGAAGCTATGGAGCAATATGTCTTCCGATGCAAGGGGATGGTGGAGCGTGGGCTCAATGCCAATCACCTAATGATCACGGAGCTCTCTCATGATCTCAAGGTGGATGGCAAGCCCATGAAGGACATCGTCTTCACCCTCAACAAGCAAATCAACTTCCTCCAAAGCCAGATCTATGATCTCCAAAACCAAGTCTTTGAATATGAGGCGAGGTTTAAAGGTATGAGTTTGGCTGCTAGTTGCAGGACCCATGAGACTCACTCCTCCTCTTATGATGGTGGACCACCGGCATGGAAATCCGAGGACAAGATCTCATCACCACCATCTTCTTCTTCACCACCAAAGGAGAACTGAGTATCAGGTATGGGCACTCCCCTTGGCTTCCTCCAAGCTTGGGGGAGGTGCCCCAGTATCGTATCATCCCACTATCTTCTTGCCTTTACTTATTTTAGTTTGATCTTTTGCTTTATATGAATAAAATTGAGTTTGATCCTTTCTTCTTTGAAAGTTTTCTTAGTAATCTATCCTTGTAATCATGTGCAAGTTATACAATAAAGTTTAGTTTGAGTATTTGCTTTCTTTACTTTCTTGTTGCAAATAAAAATAAAAAGAGAAAGGAATTAAAAGAAAGAAAGGAAACAAATGAAGAAAAGATCATATATTAATCTTATGGTAGGTGATGACACCACATAAGAAAAAGTATAAGTAGAAAATTTTATTAGAGATTGATAAACATAGCATTAGTCAATGATACAACTCATGAAAGAATTAATAAGGGAAGAGAAGATTCACATATAAATATACTATCCTAGAAATCTCTTGTGATTGTGAGCCCTCCTCAAAATATTATATGCCAAAATTGTTGACATTGGACAAGGAAGACAACTTAATGGTTTATGTTTGTTTATATTCACATAGAAGTCATATTGTCATAGATCCTTTAACATGTGGTGCTTGCCCCTATCTTTGCTAGCCAAAAATTCCGCACTAAGTAGAGATACTACTTGTGCATCCAAAAACCCTTAAACCCAAATCTTATTTTCAAGTGTCCACCATACCTACCTAGGGATTGGGCAAGATCCCTCAAGTAAGTTGTCATCGGTGCAAAAAGGCAATAAAAATTGCTTCTAAAAGTGTGAGATCATTTAGTGTAAGAGAAAATTGAGTGTTGCACGAACTTGTGATGGTGAATAATAAAAGCGACAGGCTGCATAATAAAGGTCGATATCACATGGGGCAATGTAACATGATGTTCTTTTGCACTAAGGGGTTGAGCATATAAACAAATAAGAGCATGGCAACCTCTGCTTCCCTATGCAAAGGGCCTATCTTTTACTTTTATGTATTTACTTTTATGCAAAGAGTCAAAGTTTTCCTTCTATCCCCTTTTATTTTTCTCCTTTGGCAAGCATCATGTGGTGAGGAAAGATCTAGGCACATATGTCTAGTTGAATATAGATAGCATGAGCTATTATTGTTGACATCACCCTTGAGGTGAATATGTTGGGAGGTGAAACTATAAGCCCCTATCTTTCTTTGTGTCCGGTTGAAATGTTTTGCTCATGTGTACACGGAGAGTGTTAGCAATCATAGAAGACTATATGATGGTTGAGTATGTGGACTTGACTAAAGGCTTCGATACATGACCCTTCCTGAAAAGATGATGAATTGTAGTTGCAAAGTTGACTGAGAACATAGTTTGTTGGTTTCTAATAGAGTTTTTTCTTTATACTTCAATTGTGTGATGAATTGTCACTTATTCATGAGAAGTCTATGATAAAAGTCCTATGATAAAAGTCTTATGTTTAATTTTGTTGTTGTTATAATAATCTACATGATGCTTATATGTCCATATTTTGTTTTTACCGACACCTCTCTCTGTAAGCATGTGGACATGTTTTTCGATTGTGGTTTTCGCTTGAGGACAAGCGAGGTCTAAGCTTGGGGGAGTTGATACGTCCATTTTGCATCATGTTTTCTTACTGTTATTTATAATGTTTTTATCCATAATAATGATTTCTGGAGTAATTCTAATGCATTTTCTCTCATAATATGCAAGGTATACACAAAGAGGGAGAATTCCGGCAGCTGGAAATCTAGACCTGGAAAAGCTATGCCAGGCCTGCACAACTCCAAATGAGCTGAAACTTCACAGAGAATTTTTATGGAATATTTTAGGAATATTGGAGCAAATAACTACCAGAGGTGGCCCACCCAGTGGGCACAACTCACCTGGGCGTGCCAGGGAGCCCAGGCGTGCCCTGGTGGGTTGTGCTCACCCAGGCTCACCTCCAGTGCCCATCTTCTGGTATATAAGTCATTTTTACTTAGAGAAAATAAGGGGAGTACTTTTGGCATGGAGCGCCGCCATTTCAAGGCGGAACTTGGGCAAGAGCACTTTTGCCCTTCGACAGAGCGATTCCGCCGGGGGAATTTCCCTGCCGGAGGGGGAAATCATCATCATCATCATCACCAACAACTCTCCCATCCCGGGGAGGGAAATTTTCATCAACATCTTCAATAGCACCATCTCCTCTCAAACCCTAGTTCATCTCTTGTGTTCAATCATGTTACCGGAACTGTAGATTGGTGCTTGTGGGTGACTAGTAGTGGTGATTACATCTTGTAGTTGATTACTATATGGTTTATTTGGTGGAAGATTATATGTTCAGATCCAATATGATATTTAATACCCATCTAATCTTGAGCATGATTATCATTTGTGAGTAGTTACTTTTTTTAGCTCGCGGGAGAAATCATGTTGCAAGTAATCATGTGAACTTGATATGTGTTCGATATTTGGATAGTATGTATGTTGTGATTCCCTTAGTGGTGTCATGTGAACATCGACTACATGACACTTCACCATATTTGGGCCTAAGGGAATGCATTGTGGAGTAGAAATTAGATGATGGGTTGCGAGAGTGACAGAAGCTTAAACCCTAGTTTATGCGCTAATCCTTAAGGGACTGATTGGATCCAAAATTTAATGCTATGGTTAGAATTTATTCTTAATACTTTTCTCATAGTCGCGCATGCTTGAGGGAGGGTTAATCATAAGCAGGAGGTTCGTTCAAGTAAGAACAACACCTAAGCACCGGTCCACCCACATATCAAATTATCAAAGTACCGAACACGATTTAAGCCAACATGATGAAAGTGACTAGATAAATTCCCGTGTACCCTCAAGAACGCTTTGCTTATCATAAGAGACCGTTTTGGCCTGTCCTTTGCCTCAAAAGGATTGGGATACCTTGCTGCACTTTTGTTGCTACTATCGTTACTTGCTCATTACAAATTACCTTGATATCAATCTACTCTGCTACTTACAATTTTAGCACTTGCAGACATTACCTTACTGAAAACCACCTGTCATTTCCTTCTGCTCCTCGTTGGGTTCGACACTCTCACTTATCGAAAAGAGCTACAATTGATCCCCTATACTTGTGGGTCACATGGACTTCTCCCAGCTCATCATGGTGGCCGCCGGGATGATGAAGATGGCCACCGGAGATGATTCCCCCCTCCGGCAGCGTGCCGGAATGGGATCTAGATTGGTTTTCGGTGGCTACAGAGGCTTGCGGCGGCGGAACTTCTGATCTAGGTTAACCCCGAGGGTTTTTGGAATATTTGGGAATTTATAGGGTAAAGAGGGGGTGCAGGAGGCCACCGAGGTGGGCACAACCCACCTGGGTGCGCCTGGGCCCCTAGGCATGCCCTGGTAGGTTGTGCCCCCCCCCTGCGAGGCACCCCCCTGGTGCCGCTCTGGCCCATTGGTGGTCTTCTATTCCATAAAAAATCCACAAAAAGTTTCATGGTGTTTGGACTCCATTTGATACTGATTTCCTGCGATGTTAAAAACATGCAAAAATACAGCAACTGGCACTTGGCACTACGTCAATATGTGAGTCCCAAAAAATGATATAAAATGACTATAAAAATGATTATAAAACATCCAAGAATGATAATATAACAGCATGGAACAATCCAAGATTATAGATACGTTGGAGACGTATCAGCATCCCCAAGCTTAATTCCTGCTCGTCCTCGAGTAGGTAAACGATAAAAATAGAATTTTTGATGTCAAATGTTGCCTAACATGTCATCTCATATTATTTTATTTGTAGCATGGACATTTGGACTTTTATATTGTTCAAAGCAATAGTCTAGTTTTGACATGAGACTTAAATACCCAAGCATATCAACAAGCAACCATGTCTTTCAAAATATCAACGCTAAAATAAGTTATCCCTAGCCCATCATGCTCAATCATTGATACATTCATGAAACACACTCGCATATTAGCTACACCCAATGCTCTAGTATGATCATAGTGCATCCTAGTTGGTGCTTTATAAGAGAAGTTGGAGACTCAAATTAAAAATAAAAATTGCATAGAGTAAAAGAAAGGCCCTTCGCAGAGGGAAGTAGGGATTTGTAGAGGTGCCAGATCTCAAAGCAAAAATTGAGAGATAAAAACATTTTGAGAGGCATACTTTTCCCACCAACGAAAACGACTTAGAGCTCCCAACACTTTCCATGCTTGATATATCATAGGCGGTTCCCAAACAGAAAATAAAGTTTATTCCTTGCCCCACCATACTTTCACTTTCCATGGCTAACTGTATCCATGGGTGCCCTCCATACCAACACTTTCCAAGGAATTTATTATTTGACAACATATAGTAAATTCATTTTTTCATTTCGGGACTGGGCATCCCTAATACCTTTGCCTTACTCTCGTGCAATGACAAGTGAATAAACACTCATCCTGAGAATAACACATCTAGCATGGAAAATATTGGCCACCCCTCACCGCCTCACGAGCGGTACGAGCACACTAAAGAGAAATTTATTTTGAAAATTAGAGATGGCACATACAAATTTGCTTAGAACGGCAAAACAATACCGCATATAGGTAGGTATAGTGGACTCATGTGGCAAAACTGGTTTAAAGGATTTTGGATGCACAAGTGGTGATCATACTTAGTGCAAGATGAAGGCTAGCAAAAGATTGAGAAGCGACCAACCAAGAAACGAATAATCTCATAAGCGAGCATTGAGCATAATTAACACCGAATAATGCACCACAAGTAGGATATAATTTCATTGCACCACTATTGACTTTCGTGCTTGCATAGGGAATCACAAACCTTAACACAAATATTCTTAATAAAGCACAATTACTCATCAACATGACTCACATATCACATCATCCTATCTCAAAACTATTACAAGGAATCAAGTTTATTTTGTCCAATGATCTTCATGAAAGTTTTTATTATATCCTTCTTGGATATCTATCACTTTGGGACTAAATTTCATGTGTTGCTTTTATTAAGCTCAAACAAATATAAGTGAAGATCATGAGCATAATATTTATTTTTCTCAAATTAATTTAAGTGAAGCAAGAGATAATTTCTTCAAAAATACTAAAGCACACCGTTCTGAAAAAGATATAAGTGAAGCAGTAGAGCAATTCCATAGAAAAGAGCTTCGTTGACAGGATGTGAATGCCCCTTACTTAGCCTCCCTGGCAATTATTTGAGGACTCTATTTTATTTAAAAACTTAAAGATCTAAGTACTTTATTAAGAAAGCAAGCAAGGATAGCAAAGATCATGTGAAGAAGCAAAAACTTAGGCTCAACCGATACTAACCGATAATTGTTGAAGACAAAAGTTGGGATGCCTACAGGGGAATCCCCAAGCTTAGATGCTTGAGACTTCTTGAAATATTATCTTGCGGTGCCTTGGGCATTGCCAAGCTTGAGCTTTTGTGTCCCCTTAATTCCTCTCATATCACGGTTTTCCTAAATCTCAAAAGCTTCATCCACTCAAAACTCATCAAGAACTCGTGAGATAAGTTAGTATAAACCAATGCAAATACCTTATCATTCTCTACTGTAACAAATCATTAAAATTATTATTCAAAATTGCATACTAAAACCCTCTGCATATTTAATACTCATATCCTCAAATAGGATCATTAAACAAGCAAACATATGCAAACATAAAAACAATCTGCCAAAACAGTACAGTCTGTAAAGAATGCAAGAGTATCAATACTTATTAAACTCCAAAGATTATGAAAAATTACCACACTGTAGATAATTTATCAGAGCTTATTTTACAAAAAAAATCAACATTTTATCACATTCTTACTTTCTAGGGAATTTTTGCAACAACGGTAAACTTTCTGTTTTCAAATAGCAACATCTATACTTGCAAAATAAGCATGGGAAAGGCTACTATTGCCACTTTTATTAAAATAAAAGATGCAAAACATTATTATAAATAATAGCAATAAAATCTAACAAAATAAATTGACGCTCCAAGCAAAACACATATCATGTGATGAATGAAAACATAGCTCTAAGTGAGGTTACCTATAATGTTGGAGACGAAAGAGGGGATGCCTTCCGGGGCATTCCCAAGCTTAGTTGCTTGGATATTCCTTGAATACTACCTTCGGGTGCCTTGGTAATCCCCAAGCTTAGGGTCTTGTCACTCCTTATTCTCCTCATATCGACCTCTCACCCAAAACTTGAAAACTTCAATCACACAAAACTTAATGGAACTTCGTGAGATAGGTTAGTATGATAAAGAGCAAACCAATTCACTTTGGTATTGTCAAAGACAAGATTCATAATTGTTTCCACACAATTCATACTGTAGCATGTCATTTCCATAATTTATATTGAGCAATATAAGCCATAGAAACTAGAAAACAAGCAAACTATGCATTGAAAACAGAATCTGTCAAGAACAGAACAATCTGTAGTAATCTGTACTCCAACCATACTTCTGCTACTCTGAAAATACTGAAAAATAGGAAAACCTAGGTAATTTGTCTATTAATCTTCTGCAAAAATAATCACTATTTTATCATGCTTCTGTAAAAAATGAGAATTATTTTCCGGAGCGCAAAAGTTTCTATTTTTCAGCAAGATCAAATCAACTATCACCATAGACCATCCCAAAGGCTTTACTTGGCACTTTATTAAAATGAAAGCTATAAAACATGATTACTACAGTAGCTTAATCATGTGAACACACAAAAACAGTAGGTATAAATGTTGGGTTGTCTCCCAACAAGTGCTTTTCTTTAATGCCTTTTAGCTAGGCATGATGATTTCAATGATGCTCGCATAAAAGATAAGAAATGAAACATAACAAGAGCATCATGAAACACATGGAAAATACATTTAAGCCTAACCCACTTCCTATGCCTAGGGATTTTGTGAGCAAACAATTCATGGGAGCAAGAATCAACTAGCATAGGAAGGCAAAGCAAACATAACTTCAAGATTTTCAACTCATGGAGAGGAAACTTGATATTGTTGAAATATGTGGAAGCATATATTCCTCTCTCATAATAATTTTCAGTAGCATCATGAATGAACTCAACAATATAACTATCACATAAAGCATTCTTTTCATGATCCACAAGCATAGAAATTTTATTACTCTCCACATAAGAAAATTTATTCTCATCAATAGTAGTGGGAGCAAACTCAATAAAATAACTATCATGTGATTGGAAATTAAAATCATAATGACAAGTTTCATGGTTATCATTATTCTTCATAGCATACATGTCATCACCATAATCATCGTAGATAGCAACTTTGTCTTCATAATCAATTGAAACCTCTTTGGAAATAGTGGATTCATCACTAAATAAAGTAACGACCTCTCCAAATCCACTTTCATAATTATTATAATAAGATTCAACACCCTCCAAAATAGTGGGATCATTAGTACCTAGAGTTGACACTCTTCCAAACCCACTTTCGTCAATATAATCATCACAAATAGGAGGCATGCAATCATTATAACAAATTTGCACATCAAATCTCGGGGGACTAAAAATATCATCTTCATCAAACATAGCATCCCCAAGCTTATGACTTTGCATATCATTAGCATCATGGATATTCAAAGAATTCAAACTAACAATATTGCAATCATGCTCATCATTCAAATATTTTGTGCCAAACATTTTATTGACTTCTTCTTCTTCTTCTAACAATTGAGCACAATTTTCCGAACCATCATTTTCAAGAAAGATATTATAAAGATGATCAATAATATGATGCAACCTCAATTCCATATTTTTTGTAATTTTATTTTTATAAACCAAATTAGTGATAAACAAGAAACTAAAAGATTCAATTGCAAGATCTAAAGATATACCTTCATGCACTCACCTCCCTAGCAACGGCGCCACAAAAGAGCTTGATGTCTACTACGCAACTTTATTCTTGTTTGGGCCTCCAAGCGCATAGTTTTGTAGGACAATAGCATTTTCCCTCAAGTGGATGACCTAAGGGTATCAATCCGTGGGAGGTGTAGGCTGAAGATGGTCTCTCTCAAACAACCCTGCAATCAAATACAAGAAATCTCTTGTGTCCCCAACACACCCAATACAATGGCAAATTGTATAGGTGCACTAGTTCAGCGAATGGTGATAAAAGTGTAATATTGATGGCATAAATATATTTTTATAATCTGAAGAAATAAAAACAGCAAGGTAGCAAATAGTAAACAGGCACAAAATGGTATTGCAATGCTTAAAAATGAGGCCCAGGGTCCGTACTTTCACTAGTGCAATCTCTCAACAGTGCTAATATAATTGGATCATATAACCACCCCTCAAAGTGCGCTGAAGAATCACTCCAAAGTTCCTATCTAGCGGGGAACATAAGAAGAAATTGTTTGTAGGGTACGAAACCACCTCGAAACTATTCTTTCCGATCGATCTATCCAAGAGTTCGTACTAAAATAACACCAAATAATTTCAGATTCATAATACTCAATCCAACACAAAGAACTTCAAAGAGTGCCCCAAGATTTCTACCGGAGAAACAGAAGACGAGAACATGCATCAACCCCTATGCATAGATTACCCCAATGTCGCCGCGGGAATTCGCGAGTTGAATGCCAAAACATATATCAAGAGAATCAATACAACACCCCATTGTCACCACGAGTATTCATATGCAAGACATATATCAAGTGCAATCAAATCCATAAAAGTTTTCAATCCGATAAAACAAAATCTCAAAGGGAAAACTCAATTCACAACAAGATGGAGAGGGAAAAACACCATATGATCCGACTATATTAACAAAGTGCGCGATACATAAAGATCATGACATCTCAAGAACACGAGAGAGAGAGAGAGAGAGAGAGAGAGAGAGAGAGAGAGATTAGACACATAGCTACTGGTACAAACCCTCACCCCCGAGGGTGGACTACTCCCTCCTCATCGTGGTGGCCGCCGGGATGATGAAGATGGCCACCGGAGATGAATCCCCCCTCTGGCAGGGTGCCGGAATGGGGTCTAGATTGGTTTTTGGTGGCTACAGAGGCCTGTGGTGGCGAAACTTCTGATCTAGGTTAACCCTGAGGGTTTTCGGAATATTTAGGAATTTATAGGGTAAAGAGGGGTGCGGGAGGCCACCGAAGTGGGCACAACCCACCTGGGCATTGTGCCCCTCCTCGGGGCACCCTCGAGGTGCTGCTCTGGCCCATTGGTGGTCTTCTGGTCCATAAAAAATCCACAAAAAGTTTCATGGTGTTTGGACTCCGTTTGATATTGAGTTCTTGTGATGTAAAAAAACATGCAAAAGGACAACAACGGGCACTTGGCACTATGTCAATAGGTTAGTTCCAAAAAATGATATAAAATGACTATAAAATGATTATAAAACATCCAAGAATGATAATATAACAGCATGGAACAATCAAAAATTATAGATACATTGGAGACGTATCAGTGATATGCTATGCTAGGGATGACCTAATGCAGTGCTAAGTGTTACAGACTGAGCGACAAAATATCCAGAAACATTTTCCCAGCTCCAGGCATTTATCAGTTAGACGATCCGGAGGGGAAGGTTCCATGTTTGCTATGATGGGGGCATGTGATGGGTATATGCATGGTGTATTAGGATATGTCTTATTTTTCTGATCATTATTCATATATAAATTATCTCACTATTGCAGGATGCCGCTAACGCGACACTACGATCAGAGACCCTTCGACGAAACTGTGTGTGATGCCATAGTTGCAAACGATGGTGTAAAAAACCGTCAAAAAAGATGCAAAATGTTTGTGATGGAGGATGCATCAAACATGGTTCAGATTTTAGTTGTGTGTGCGGTGTAGGGCATACAGTTCAGTTCAATTAACCATTTGCGATGAGGAGGAACTAAAGAAACGGGCAGCCAGATGGAGGTGGGTGCGATATACAACATACGGTTCACTCGCATGAATTTTTTGTGATTAGGAAAGACAAAAGAAACGGTCAGCTAGATCAAGGTGTGTGTGATATACGGCATGCGGTTCACTCGGATGAACTGTTTTGCATTGAGGCATGAGAACAGAAATGGTTCAACTTAACAAGATGTGTGTGATACGCGGCAAACAGGTCTGTAATCAGAAATGTGTGTGAAGGCCGATAATAACATAGACGATTGCTGCTAATAAGACGTGGGTGTTGTGCGATGGGATTGCATACATAACAACAACACACACACACACACACATATATATATATATATATATATATATATATACATATATAATACACACACACACTTATAAGGACATGCTTGCATAATCAAATTAAACATCCACTTACATAGGTGGCTACTACAACCATGGTGTTTGCACACACCAAAGTAAACTATTACATGCATAATTACATAGGTGGCTACTACACACATGACATTTCCACACATCAATAAAGTAAACTATATATTACATGCATGATTAAGTAGCATAAATGATCATCTGATCATCATCTACTTCTTGTGACGCATGCTCTGCTTGTGGCTCGATCCGGGCTCGTCGATTTGGGTAAGGAGGCACTTCCTCATGTCAACTATCCGCCTATGCATCTCGTAGCATGTGTACACGCTCTTGGTCGCGAACCTGAGGTGAGGTTCATCTAGTTGCCTCATCCAGGCCCTGTGCCAGGATAGGGGGCTTGTTCTCTAGGCATCTTGCATGGGACCTAAGCATGCACCCCAAGGACAAAGATTTGATTTTTCAACCAATTTATATGCACTGGAGCATGTGCACGTAGTTCAAATTTGAATTATGCACATAAATGCATTGAAAACTCACTTAATGCACAAAAATGTCCAAACGAACCCCGAAAAATCACAAAAAATAACACAACACTCCTGTTGTTCTATGTTGACATGAGAAAAAAAATGGACAGCAATAAGAGGCAATGGATATCATTTCACCCCCAAAGTTGGGGCGTTCCCTACCGAAACCATCATACTTGTTGTGAGAAGCTCTGGTTTGTGAGAAGAATATACCTAAACCTGCCCCAAATGGGACAAATAATTTACCACGACATGTTGATGCCGCTCCATGATAGCATGCCAAGTTTCATGAATTTCAGACGAGTTTTCGATTTAATAGAATTTAAAAACCAGGTATCTCAATGTTTGCGGTCGAGTGACAGTGGCAGGGTGTTTGACATTCATTCCCATTTCTTGCATGGGACATAAGCATGCACCCAAGGACAAAGATTTGATTTTTTCAACCAATTTATATGCACTAGAGCGTGTGCATGTAGTTCAAATTTGAATTATGCACATAAATGCATTGAAAACTCACTTAATGCATAAAAATGTCCAAACGAACCCCGAAAAATAACACAACACTCCTGTTGTTCTATGTTGACATGAGAAGAAAAATTGAAAGCAATAAGAGGCAATGGATATCGTTATGCCCCCAAAGTTGGTGCGTTCCCTACCGAAACCATCATGATTGTTGTGAGAAGCTCTGGTTTGTGAGAAGCATATACCCAAACCTGCCCCAAATGGGACAAACAATTTACCACGACATGTTGATGCCGCTCCATGATAACATGCCAAGTTTCATGAATGTCAGACGAGTTTTGGATGTACTAGAATTTAAAAACCAGGTATCTCAATGTTTGCGACCGAGTGACGGTGGCAGGGTGTTTGATATTCATTCCCATTTCATGCATGGGACCTAAGCATGCACCTAAGGACAAAGATTTGATTTTCAACGAATTTATATGCACTGGAGCATGTGCATGTAATTAAAATTTGAATTATGCACATAAATGCATTGAAAACTCACTTAATGCATAAAAATGTCCAAACGAACCCCGAAAAATCACAAAAAATAACACAACACTCCTGTTGTTCTATGTTGACACGAGAAAAAAAATTGAAAGCAATAAGAGGCAATGGATGTCATTTCGTCCCCAAAGTTGGGGCATTCCCTACCGAAACCATCATGCTTGTTGTGAGAAGCTCTGGTTTGTGAGAAGCACATACCCAAACCTGCCCCAAATGGGACAAAAAATTTACCATGCCATGTTGATGCCGCTCCAAGATAGCATGCCAAGTTTCATGAATTTTAGACGAGTTTTGGATTTACTAGAATTTAAAAACCAGGTATCTCAATGTTTGCGGCCAAGTGACGGTGGCAGGGTGTTTGACATTCATTCCCATTTCTTGCATGGGACGTAAGCATGCACCCAAGGACAAAGATATGATTTTTCAACCAGTTTATATGCATTGGAGCATGTGCATGTAGTTCAAATTTGAATTATGCACAAAAAATGCATTGAAAACTCACTTAATGCATAAAAATGTCCAAACGAACCCTGAATAATTCCACTTATTTTTTGATCACCGCAGATAAAAGGTCTAGCAATTCAAACACCATCCATGGCCGCTGTGACCCCATTACATAATGCAAATCAAGACAAAAAATCAAGTAGATCGCACACAGTTTATTATAACCAACCGTGTGAGATGCAGCACAAAATATCTTGGAGCACCGTCAGAGTATAGTACACATACGGCTTATGCGAGAAGGTGCGACGTCTACAGTCCACGGCCCGCACTGAATAAGGGAGAATGTCTGATGACACTTTGCTCGCCAGTTTTTTGGCTGAAGCGATTCCAAATTTTCAGCTTCCGCGGAAATATCTACCTCCCCGCCCCCTCCCCTTACCAAAAGCCACATTTCCCCTGTTTCCGCCTTCCTTTCCAAGTTGAAACCTTCAGTCCTTGCTTGCAGCGCCGCCGCCTCCTCGCCGGCGACCCTCCTTCACGCTGCTTGACCTCACCTATCTAGGCAGGTAATCCACACCCGACCCCCATCCCCTCCTCCTTCCACATCCCACATGCCCCGACCGCTGGCGCGAGCGCGACACCTTCCACCCAAATCACCGACCCCTCCACCAAATAAGCGTCGGCCTAAGCCAAGACCTCAAGGAGCATTTGGTAGCGGAGAAGCAAATCGCGGCCACACGCGTGAATGAGGTCGCGATGGCTGCCATTCATGCCGACCCCGGATCTTGGAGGAGCACCTCGCTGTTGAGGCCACCATTGATGCCTCGTGCACTGACACCACGATGCGGTTGGCTGCATTACACGACATTTCATGGCATTTTTTCGAGGCCACCATCGGTGCCTTCGACGAAGACTACGAGGTGTTTTCTCAGTGTGCACGTTCTTACCTGATCTTGAGAGCCAGCAGGTTGGTGCCCGGAGCGGCTCAGGCAACTCACCACTACAATGAGGGCACCCACGATGCAAAGGCCTCAACTCTTCCATGTCCAAGGAGCCAATCGTCATTGATATCTCCGACAATGAGGAGTAGCTTGTCTTATTAGCTCACTATAAGGACCCATGTTTAGTTTGCTAACTACTGCCTTTCCTTAACAAATTCTAGTGAATTGTGCTATCTACTTTTACCATGCAATCTTCTGGTATAGTGTATATGTTCTATATGTCGTGCAATGTGGTGTTCAGTTAACTGCTTGGTTCAATTCTGCAAATGTGATGTTCAATTCTTCAGGATGCAATATTTCCAAGTTGTTAAGCATGCTTGGTTTGGTTAAATGTCTGATCTTCTATTAGGAGTATCTTATATTGTTCAATTGGTGTTTAGTTAACTGCTTGGTTCATTTGTTGTGGCTTGGTTCACTTGTGGTGTTTAGTTAACTTCTTGTTTCAATTCTGCAATGCGATGTTCAATTGTTGTGGCTGCATTCTATTATTGTATACCATGTGAGGAATAAATTGAATTTGGTTGTACTAAATACATGAGAAACAAATACAATTGCTATATTTCCAAGTTGTTAAGCATGCTTGGTTTGGTTAACTGTCTGATCTTCTATTAGGAGTATGTTATATTGTGCAATGTGGTGCTTAGTTAACGTTTGGTTCATTTGTTGTGGTGTTTAGTTAACTGCTTGGTTCAATTCTGCAATGCGATGTTCAATTGTTGTGGCTGCATTCTGTTATTGTATACCATGTGAGGAATAAATTGAATTTGGCTGTACTAAATACATGAGAAACAAATACAAGTGCTATATTTCCAAGTTGTTAAGCATGCTTTGTTTGGTTAACTGTCTGATCTTCTATTAGGAGTATGTTATATTGTGCAATGTGGTGTTCAGTTGACGTTTGGTTCATTTGTTATGGTGTTTAGTTAACTGCTTGGTTCAATTCTGCAATGTGAAGTTCAATTGTTGTGGCTGCATTCTCTTATTGTATACCATGTGAGGAATAAATCAAATTTTGCTGCACTTAAAACATGAGAAACATGTACAAGTGCTATATTTCCTAGTCCTTAATCATGCTTGGTTTGGATAAATGGGTTTTCCATGTGGCTTGAATTAATCCGATGAATCTGCAATGTGCTTAATTTTCATCAACATATTTTACTAATAGCATGCGAACCCTTACTTTACCTGATGACTAACTACCTTATATGTGTTGCAGGGAAACAATGGGAAGCACTAAGGTTTACAAGATGGTACTAACTATTACCTTGCCTTTTTGTATTCCTTTGCCCCATTTCCAATATAGAGAAGATATTTAAGCACATCCTTGTATTCAGGCTTCACTGATGATTACCTCTCAAACCACCTTTGTGGTCAGGAGGCGAGGAAAGTTTTCATACAACACCCATGGTTCAATATTGAAGTGTTCCTGAAGAGCTCGAAGGATGGACGGTCAATCATCCACAGGCACTGGCCTGAAGTTGCAAAGACCTTCAACATGAATGAAGGCTCAATATTCGCCTTCCGCTTTAGCAGTTTTCCAGATGAGATGCATCTCTCTTTGTACCGTCTATGTTGATAATTTCGAGAGGTTCTAGATGTTGCATGTGAAACTTGCTGCTGGTGCAGTTGTGTAATGGGGCGGCTGAGTGCTGAAGTTATATCATGTTGTACTATGATGTATTTCAATTATGAAATCTTGCTTCCTTAATATGGAAATGGAATATATTATGTGCTTAATATGAATGTCAATTAGATTAGTAAATGCATAATTAATAATAGGGAAATTAGCCCGCTAATTGGCCAATTAGCTTGCTAATTGGATTTTGCTGTTGCAAACGGTTAATGAGAAAACACCGTGGGCGATGACCTCAGGCAACGCGCACCGTTTCTAGGAATAAACCATGTTGGATCAATGAACAATCACACACGACATTCTCTTGAAAACTGTTTGCATTACGCCACCTTGTGCAAACATTTTCCTTGGAGTACTGTGTGGGATGTACATACGAACAGAAACGTTTAGCGGTGACTTACTGTGTGGGATGTACTTACGACCGGAAATGATTTCGCCTGTATAATTGTATTTTTCTAGCACTACTATACGTATTTCTATATTTGAGTGCTCGCCGGTCACCTATGACCTCATTTTGCCGAGCGTGTGTGCCAGGATGGCATATCCCCGACAGTTTTTGGGTCGTGTGGGAAGGACCCCCCTATCGCCCACACTCACTTAGCGACAGTTCCGAATGCCGTCGCGGAAAGGGGTTAAAACCCGTTTGTTTAGGACCGACACGTACAGTGTCTCCATCTGAGTTACGGTTTATTTTCTATGAATTTCCAAAGTTTAAATGGTTTTCTGAATTTATTTTAATTCAAAATTTATTAAATGGATAAAATCTAGATACACCTAAAGTGTACCTAGGAAGTGGCTATGTGAGACCGACACCGTGGTCTGGTCAACTATTGAGTCAGCAGTCAAGAGTGAACATTATCATGGGTCCCATCTGTCATGGACACATGGGGCAATTAAATTAACAAATTTAGTTTAATTAGTGATGGGCCCATCTGTCAGCGGGACATTAACTTAACAAACAATTTATTCTGCTAAAAGGTTAATTAGGGACGTGGGGCCCATATGTCAGTGACAAGAGGGTATTACAGTTAGTCCTAATAGGGGGCTTAGAAACTAATTACTGGGGTTGGGCCCCCATTGGTAGAGGCCCAAGGCCACGACTGGGGCACATGCTCGGTCGCTCATAGAGTAGCGTCGGTGGCCACGACCAGCAACGCCGGCGGGCAGCGGCGTGCCTGGGCGGCAGCAACGACGGGCGCCAACACTAGGCGCGTGAGCGAGGGCGGCTGTAGGGGAGCGTGGGCAGCGGTAGTAGCAGGTACTAGCAAAGGCGGGTGTCGGTGTCAAAACCGGCCGATCTCGGGTAGGGAGTCCCGAACTATGCGTCTAAAGATCGAGGGTAACAAAGGACAAAGGGGACACGATGTTTACCCAGGTTCGGGCCCTCTTAATGGAGGTAAAACCCTACGTCCTGCTTGATTGTATTTGATGGGTATGGGTGTTACAAGAGTTGATCTACCTCGAGATCGTAATGGCTAAACCCTAGCTCTCTAGCCTATAAGAATTCTGATAGTCTCTATGGACTAAACCCTCGGGTTAATATACACACTGGAGGGACCTAGGGTTGTACAGGGTCGGTTTGTGGGGAAAGGGCATAGCATATCCGGATACCAATCCTGCCATCCACGCATAGAGGAGTCCTACCCGGATACACTGGAAAAGTTTTATGCTTGTATCTTCACGGCTGAGGGAGTCCTGGATTAGGGGGTGTTCGGGTAGCCGGACTATACCTTTAGCCGGACTCCTGGACTACGAAGATACAAGATTGAAGACTTCGTCCCGTGTCCGGATGGGACTTTCCTTGGCATGGAAGGCAAGCTTGGCGATGCGGATATTCAAGATCTCCTACCATTGTAACCGACTCCATGTAACCCTAACCCTATCCGGTGTCTATATAAACTGGAGGGTTGTAGTCCGTAGGCAATCAAATCCATACACAACAATCATACCATAGGCTAGCTTCTAGGGTTTAGCCTCCTTGATCTCGTGGTAGATCTACTCTTGTACTACCCATATCATCAATATTAATCAAGCAGGAGTAGGGTATTACCTCCATCGAGAGGGCCCGAACCTGGGTAAAAAACATCGTGTCCCTTGTCTCCTGTTACCATCCGGCCTTGATGCACAGTTCGGGACCCCCTACCCGAGATCCGCCGGTTTTGACACCGACAACGGCCCATCAGACTGGCCCATATCGAATAACCCGGACACCCGAGGACCCCTTAATCCAAGACTCCCTCAGTAGCCCCTGAACTATTCTTCAATGATGATGTGTTCGGCACGCGGATTGTCTTTGGCATTGCAAGGCGGGTTCCTCCTCGATCCTGAACACTTTAAACCAATTCCCTGAACAAAGGAACTATATTCAGCTCTGTATAATTGTTACAACCCTTAGTCATGAAGGCAAAGTATCAAAATGAAACACTATCTCTTACTGGTGACTTCTTTCAGCGAAGTGTCACATCTGGCTCTTTAACATTTTGAACCGTTTTCATACCCGTGTTTCGCGTTTCGAGGCATAGCCTCCATTGGCATGTCTTGTCAAAACAGAGATCGTGCCCGCCCATTATGGGATTCCCATTAATATGGTTTCGGGTGAAACAACCATGTCGCTCGCACGATCTCTTCGGGAACAAGCGAGCTTTAAGGATCGAGAGGGGGTGTTTGGTATTTCACTACCTATAAGAGGGCAAATAATCCTCCTTTTTCACCCACGCCTTATTCTCGCTCTTGCCTTCCCATCTTCAAGCTCCAGCGCCCAAACTTCAATCTTCCCCAACGCCACCAACCTCTCCAGCCATGTCTGGATCCAGTTCTAAGGGCAAGTGGGAGGCCTCCTATGTCATGGAGAAGGAGATCAAGGAGCTCTGAGGTGTGGGCTACCTGTCCGCGAATATCACACACCATTTTCCGAACAAGGATTAGATTGTCCCCACTCTGGAGCCCGGTGAGAGGGTAGTGTTCATCCCCCATTTCCTCCGAGGTCTAGGGTTTCCTCTTCATCCCTTTGTTCAGGGCCTCATGTTCTACTACAGGCTAGAATTCCATGATCTAGCCCAAAATTCTTTCCTTCACATTTCGGCGTTCATCGTCGCGTGTGAGGCTCTACTCCGCATCCCCCACACTTTGGCCTGTGGCTTAAAGTCTTCAATGTGAAGTCGAAGGTGGTCGATGGGCAGCACGCGGATTGCGGTGGTGCTATGGTGAGAAAGCCTCCCAATGCCGTCTGGCCAAAGGGGCTTTTGTGGAGACAGTCTAGGTGTGGCACCAGGAATGGTTCTACATCACTAAACCCCACGATGCCAAGTGGACGGCCGCACCTAACTTCAGATCCGGACCCCCGACGAGACACACCTTGTGGACCGCCAAGGGCCTTGATTGGGGGTCCTAGCCAGAGGTGATGATGCTGCAAAATCGCATCTCCAATGTGTTGGGCAAAAACACCGACTCACAAACGTGATCCAGGTGATGCTCTTCCGCCATGTTCTCCCCTGTCAATTCTGGACCTCCCCTATCTGGGAGTTAAATCCGGATGAGCCCCGGACCTTGAAGCGCTTCTTAGGCACCACGCACAAAGATATATGGAAGCAGCTTTTCAAGGCCCAGAAGAATTGGCCCATGGAGACCAAGGACATCTGTCTCAAAATCGAGAATCCGGCCTCAGCAGTAAGCATGGCCCTTCCGAAGACTTATTTGATTAACACTTCGGATGTGATAAAAATTATATTTCCCCCTTTTAACACAAGACTAGACGAAGAAAGCGGAGCAAATCGACTGCCCGGCGCCACTGCCAGAGAATCCGGCCACTCCCCAGCTGATGGAGATGCTGGTTCCGGCGCCGTATTAGGCACCGGAGTAGAAGGCCAAGAAAAAGGGCAAAGAGGCCAAGGGCGGCCCTCGCCACAAATGTCCTTTGGGTGCCATGTCTGGAGAAACAGAAGCCCTCTCCTCCCATGAGGGATACGAGGAACAAGAAGAGGAGGAAGCGGAAAGCGACTCCCCCCGCAAGGGGAGGAAGAAGAAGAGGACAGCCTCCAAAGACCCGGAGGGGGAGGTGTCCAAGAGGGGGGAAATCGTCCTCCAGGACAGTTCGGACTCAAAGTACAAACAAATCCGCAAGAAACCCCTGGCCGCATCGTAAGTATTCGGATACCATTGTTTATTTTTAGTCCTCCCGTTCTATTGCATAAGTTATTTTGCTATGTGCTCTTCAGCCCTCCATGCGAGCATCCGAACACTCCGTTATCGGAGGGGAGCTCTCTGCCGCCCGAGATGGCAGAGAGAGATATTCCGCCACGTGCCTCCTCACCTTTCACCATGGATGACACCAAGGTGTTGTCTCGAAGGACCTCTCAAGGCCGCGGAGGGGCGAGCGAGGCTGTCGAGAAGGCGCCCGAGGGTAAAACCTCGATCGCTGAAGACATAGGAGAGGCGACCCCTATGGCGACCGACGGTGGGGATCCCCAACAATCCGGGCCCCACCCGAACACTGTTTCGGAGACCAATGCGGCTCCGGGATCAAGTGAGCAGCCCCCTTCAACATAGGGGGAGGAGCATCGGCTCCATCGGCGACCTCCACTAATCCGAAGGCGTCGAACACTCTAACGGAAGCATTGCTACATGCTTCAATCAGGGAGGTGCACCGCACCCTGATGGGTAGTAGAGAAGGTTCAATCCACCAAGAGCGGACTGAATGAAGCTTTTACCAGCCTACTAACATGCTTCGAGGTATGCGACGTAATGCTCTAGACGCTTTTTTCATATAAAGGAATATACATGTGCATATATGGTAGCCCCTGAGACTTTGCCTGGTTTTGAGAAAAAAAGCCAGACAGAGGATCCACATAATATTCGGAAGAGCTAACATACTTTTCTATTTTGTAATAGGCCTCCCTGTTGGCGGCAACCGCCCAGGCCACCGAAGTGTCCGAGCTCAATCAGAAGCTTCAGTTGGTCGATGAAGAGATCAACCGCGTGAAAAAGCGTTTTGATGAAACGCAAGGTATGCGCATAGTGTTAAAAGTGTAGCTGTATCTCATAAGTAATAGCTATATTCAGAGACTAACTCATGTAATGCTTCGATTATGAGCATAGTTGGGCAGCCGAGGTCGAGACCCTCAAAGGTGCCCTTGCCAAAGCCCAACAAACGACGAAGGCTAACAAGGCAGCTGCTGACAAAGTGGCTACAGAGCTGAAAACTGAGCAGGCCGCCCGCCGCCAACACGAAGCTCGGGTGGCCGAAGTCGAGCAGGAGCTAAAGGACGCCATCCTCAAATGTGAGGAACTAGAGGAGAAGACTTTGGCCTAGTCGACCGAACTCGCCAACGCTCTTCAGGAGGCTAAGGAGGCATGGGTCGAATCCCGGAGTGCTCACGAGGAGATCCGGCAAGCAAAACAGATAGCGGCTGGTAAGGCCTTTCTTTTGCATAGTATATTCGAAGGTCAAAGATATGCTTTTCTCAATCAGGTGTGGAGTTCTCCAGATACGTTTGCGGATCTGCCGAGGAGTGCTGTCGATGCCGCACAGTTCTTTCGAGCCCAGGAGGGGAACTCAACCGAGAAGCTGTTCTGGTCGCAGTTTCTTGTGCCGGAGCATTTGACGCCTCTAAACGACCAGATGAAGCAGCCAATGGAGCTGCATAGGATGGTCGGCTTGCCCATGAAGGATTTAATAATTGGTCTTTGGCTAGTCGAACCAATTCCTAGCAGCTACTTCGGTTTGGTGAGGTGACTTGTCAATGCGCTGCCTCGAGTTGAAGCTGTGAAGCGCTCGACATGCATAGAGGGTGCTCGGATGGCCTTCGCCCGTGTCAAGATGCATTGGGCTAAGATGAAGGCCACCGATGTGGTGACCGCAGGCCCGCCCGAAGGCAAGGACCACTGCAAGCCGGAGAGGTACTTTGAAGACGTCCTCGTGGGTACCCGAATAGTAGAGGGCCAATGCTCAAAGGACGTTATATTTGAGTAGATGTATCTGGGTGTAAAAACTGTGTTTTTGAACCCAGGCTTGTAATATATTGATGCCTTAGATCTTAAGTTATTTTCCTCCTGTGCGACTGTTTAATTCTGAAAGTTTGCCAGTCGTTGGCCTCAGCCCCTGTATAGATGCTATGGGGGTGTTCGACATGGCGCATTACCACAATTTATCCAATGTCTTGGTCCGTGAAGGAGGTGTACATGAAGCCATAGGAGTTTGACGGTGGGGCTAAGTACTAGCCCCTTATGCGTGTGCGGTAGTCTGAACTAAGGTGCCTTTTCCACGCGGCTGGACAAAGTCCAGCCCCTCGTATAACATGGAATAAATCGCAAATGATTTGTAGTATAAGACTAAGTCACCGAATCGCTGACCAGCTCTCGCCTTATCATGACATTCAGTTTTTGGCTTTCTCTACTTAGGTATTTGACCGGACGAACCAGAAATACAATCGCAGTAGTTCTCCCTTTACGACCTTAGCCTAACAAGCGGAACGTAAGGTGGTAAGCACAAGAGCCGAGCAACCCAAATATAGACCAAAGACATGATTCGGAGCCGATGCATATAGTGCAATATTAGGGACGTCGAAGACTACCATATAGGTGTTCGGACTTGAGAAAGTGCGGAGCCGGATACAGCCCCCGGTGTTTAAGGCCGGACTAAAGCACGTGTGTCAATCTGAAGTGAGGAAGGGATACAGATGACAAAAGAAATTAGTACCAAACAAAATTGGTAATCAACTATTTCCTTTATATCCTATATAATACGTCGAGATGTGCTATTACAGATAATGCCATGAATATTAAGGCTATTTTACATGCCAAGAGTTTTACACAAGGGAAAGCTTTACACGTCTGCACTATTTCCCCTTGATGAGAAATCCTTTTAGAGGAGAAGTTGATGGTCGTCTAGAAGAAAGGGGGGCTTTAGAGAGTAGCCCCCATAAGACCAAAGATTAGGAAGGTTTTAATGAACCAGTAGTTTAAAAAAAGAAAGAGAGAAAGAAGGTTAAGGTCCAAATAGGGTCAAGCCATACCTTAGACCATTTTCCGCAATATGCCTCTGATGTTGCCCAAGGTATTTTAAGTGCGTAATTATGCACGCGTGGTACGTATGCCACAACTTTATGGGGCAATCGGCAGAGGCTGATCTGCTAATCAATCTCCAGATCTGCCGAGCTGTCATGCTGTGATGTGGACTGGACTCGCTTGGCAGTGTCAGGGGCCTTAATGGCCAATGAGTTGTTTGGCTTGATGAGGATGTTCTATACCTCGGCTGCAAGGGCCGCGGTGTGCTCCTCAGTATGGAGGGAGCGCTCCATATTTCCATTGACTGTGATGACGCCGCACGGTCCGCGCATTTTGAGCTTTAGGTAAGCATAATGTGGGACTGCATTGAAGCGGGCGAAAGCAGTTTGTCCGAGCAGCGCGTGATAACCACTGCGGAATGGGCCGATATTGAAGATCAAGTCTTCGCTTCAGAAGTTGTACGGAGATTCAAAGACTACTTCTAGCGCTAAGGAGCCCGTACGACGGGCCTCCACACTGGGCATCACTAATTTAAAGGTAGTGTTGCTTGGCTTGATTCTTGACGGGTCAATACCCATCTTACGGACAGTGTCTTGATAAATCAGGTTGAGACTGTTGCCATTGTCCATAATGACTCTAGTAAGATGGTATCCATCGATGATGGGGTCGAGTACCAGGGCTACCGAACCTCAATGATGGATACTAGTTGGGTGGTCCCCGCGATCAAAGGTGATCGGACAAGCCGACCATGGGTTGAATTTTGGGGCGATAGGCTCTACGGCATAGAACTCCGCCTATGTTGTCTCAACATAGCCGGTCCCAAGCCCGGGTAAAGGAGGAGGGTTGTGATAGGCTTGGCGAGCCAATGTAAAAACTCAACCACTCTTATGGAGATGAAACCCAAAAGATTTTCGTTGGGGCGTAACCCTCTCAGCGACGCGCCACATCGGAACCCGGGTGTGGTGGAAAATGGGCAAGGGCCGGGCCGTCACCCCCCAAGTGGCGCGCCGTATCTTGATCCGGATACGGTGGCAAGTGAGCGAGGATCGGGTCGTCGCATCCTTAGTGGCGCGCTACATCAGCGCCCGGATGTAGTGGAAAATGAGCAAGGGTCTTCGCATTTGACTCGACGAGTGCGAAGGGTAAGGAAGTTAGCCGAGCCTAGGAGGATTCGCTTAGGTAGCTGGAACGTAGGGTCGCTGACAGGGAAGCTTCGGGAGCTAGTTGATGCAGCAGTGAAGAGAGGTGTTGATATCCTTTGCGTCCAAGAAACCAAATGGAGAGGACAGAAGGCGAAGGAGGTGGAGGATACCGGCTTCAAGCTGTGGTACACGGGGACGGCTGCAAACAAAAATGGCGTAGGCATCTTGATCAACAAGAGCCTCAAGTATGGAGTGGTAGACGTTAGGAGACGTGTGGACCGGATTATCCTGGTCAAGCTAGTAGCTGAGGACTTGGTTCTCAATGTTATCAGCGCATATGCCCCGCAAGTAGGCCACAATGAGAACACCAAGAGGGAGTTCTGGGAAGGCTTGGAAGACATGGTTAGGAGTGTACCGATTGGTGAGAAGCTCTTCATAGGAGGAGACCTCAATGGCCACGTGGGTACATCTAACACAGGTTTTGAAGGGGCGCATGGGGGCTTTGGCTATGTCATCAGGAATCAAGAAGGAGAAGATGTCTTAAGCTTTGCTCTAGCCTACAACATGATTGTAGCTAACACCCTCTTTAGAAAGAGAGAATCACATCTGGTGACTTTTAGTAGTGGCCAACACTCTAGCCAGATTGATTTCATCCTCTCGAGAAGAGAAGATAGGCGTGCGTGCCTAGACTGTAAGGTGATACCTGGGGAGAGTGTTGTACCCCAGCATAAGCTGGTGATTGCTGACTTCCGCTTTCGGATTCGTGTCCAGCGGGATAAGCGTGCCAAGGTTGCTAGAACGAAGTGGTGGAAGCTCAAGGGGGAGGTAGCTCAGGTGTTCAAGGAGAGGGTATTTAAGGAGGGCCCTTGGGAGGAAGGAGGGGATGCGGACAATGTGTGGATGAAGATGGCGACTTGCATTCGTAAGGTGGCCTCGGAGGAGTTTGGAGTGTCCAGGGGAAGGAGAAGCGAAGATAAGGATACCTGGTGGTGGAATGATGATGTCCCGAAGGCGCTTAAAGAGAAGAAAGATTGCTTCAGACGCCTATACCTGGATAGGAGTGCAGACAACATAGAGAAGTACAAGATGGCAAAGAAGGCCGCAAAGCGAGCTGTTGGTGAAGCAAGGGGTCGGGCATATGAGGAACTCTACCAATAGTTAGGCACGAAGGAAGGTGAAAGGGACATCTATAAGATGGCTAAGATCCGGGAGAGGAAGACGAGGGATATTGGCCAAGTCAAATGCATCAAGGACGGAGCAGGCCAACTCTTGGTGAAGGACGAAGAGATTAAGCATAGATGGCGGGAGTACTTCGACAAGCTGTTCAATGGGGAGAATGAGAGTTCTACCATTGAACTGAATGACTCCTTTGATGAGACCAGCATGCGTTTTGTGCGGCGCATCCAGGAGTCTGAGGTGAAGGAGGCTTTAAAAAGCATGAAAGGAGGCAAGGCGATGGGCCCTGATTGTATCCCCATTTAGGTGTGGAAAGGTCTCGGGGACATAGCGATAGTATGGCTAACCAAGCTTTTCAACCTCATTTTTCGGGCAAACAAGATGCCAGAAGAATGGAGACGGAGTATATTAGTACCAATCTTCAAGAACAAGGGAGATGTTCAGAGTTGTACTAATTACCGTGGAATTAAGCTAATGAGCCATACAATGAAGCTATGGGAGAGAGTCATTGAGCACCGCTTAAGAAGAATGACAAGCGTGACCAAAAATCAGTTTGGTTTCATGCCTGGGAGGTCGACTATGGAAGCCATTTTCTTGGTACGACAACTTATGGAGAGATATAGGGAGCATAAGAAGGACTTGCATATGGTGTTCATTGACTTGGAGAAGGCCTATGATAAGATACCGCGGAATGTCATGTGGTGGGCCTTGGAGAAACACAAAGTCCCAGCAAAGTACATTACCCTCATCAAGGACATGTACAATAATGTTGTGACAAGTGTTCGAACAAGTGATGTCGACACCGATGACTTCCCGATTAAGATAGGACTGCATCAGGGGTCAGCTTTTAGCCCTTATCTTTTTGCATTGGTGATGGATGAGGTCACAAGGGGTATACAAGGAGATATCCCATGGTGTATGCTCTTTGCGGATGATGTGGTGCTAGTTGATGATAGTCAGACGGGGGTAAATAGGAAGTTAGAGTTATGGAGACAAACCTTGGAATCGAAAGGGTTTAGGCTTAGTAGAACTAAAACCGAGTACATGATGTGCGGTTTCAGTACTACTAGCTGTGAGGAGGAGGAGGTTAGCCTTGATGGCCAGGTGGTACCTCGGAAGGACACCTTTCGGTATTTGGGGTCAATGTTGCAGGAGGATGGGGGTATTGATGAAGATGTGCACCATCGAATCAAAGCCGTATGGATGAAGTGGCGCCAAGCTTCTGGCATTCTCTGTGACAAGAGAGTGCCACAAAAGCTAAAAGGCAAGTTCTACAGGACGGCGGTTCGATCCGCAATGTTGTATGGTGCGGAGTGTTGGCCGACTAAAAGGCGACAAGTTCAACAGTTAGGTGTGGCGGAGATGCGTATGTTGAGATGGATGTGTGGCCACACGAGGAAGGATCGAGTCCGGAATGATGATATACGAGATAGAGTTGGGGTAGCACCAATTGAGGAGATGCTTGTCCAACATCGTTTGAGATGGTTTGGGCATATTCAACGCAGGCCTCCAGAAGCTCCAGTGCATAGCGGACGGCTAAAGCGTGCGGAGAATGTCAAGAGAGGGCGGGGTCGACCGATTTTGACATGGGAGGAGTCCGTTAAGAGAGACCTGAAGGATTGGAGTATCGACAAAGAGCTAGCTATGGACAGGGGTGCGTGGAAGCTTGCTATCCATGTGCCAGAGCCATGAGTTGGTTGCGAGATCTTATGGGTTTCACCTCTAGCCTACCCCAACTTGCTTGGGACTAAAGGCTTTGTTGTTGTTGTTGTTGTTGTTGTAGGCTCTACGGCATAGACGTCCCTTAGTGCGCGCTTGCGCTCCCTCTTTGGGATGTGTGTAACATATATCATGTTCTTTGTTTTCACCTCGGGGGGAAACTTCTTATGTCCCCCTGTGTTCGGAGGGCGGGGCTCATCACCGTCCTCGCTTTGAGGCCCTTTCCCCTTGTGTTCGGTATTTAATTTACCAGCCTGTTTAAAAACCCAGCAGTTTTCGTTGGAGTGGTTGGCAGGCTTGTTAGGGGTGCCATGAATCTGGCAAGGCCTATCTAGTATTTTGTCCAAGTTGGATGGACCATCTCTATTCCCTTTGAATGGTTCTTCCGCTAACCAGGTTTTGAGCCACTGAATCGGGCATTTACCGATGTATCCTCATTTTTTTGTTATTGTTCCGACGATTGTTTTTGTTACGTCGCGGCCTTCCATTGCCATCCCTGGCCTCAGAGGTGTTGGGGTCGCTGGTGCTATTTCTTCTACGAGCCAACCAACTATCTTCTCCCACGCAAAAGCGGGTCATAAGTGCAGTAAGAGCTGCCATAGTTTTTGACTTTTCCTGACCGAGGTGTTGGGTGAGCCATTCATTACTGACGCTGGCCTTAAAGGCCACTAAGGCTTCGGCATCTGGACAGTCAACAATTTGGTTCTTTTTAATTAAGAACCAAGTCTAGAGTTTGCAGGCTGACTCTCCGGGTTGCTGGACTATGTGACTGAGGTCGTCAACGTTCAGTAGTCGGACATATGTGCCTTGAAAGTTATCTCGAAAAGCATCCTCCAAGTCCTCCCAACTACCAATGGAGTTCTCTGGGAGGCTATTCAGCCAGTGCCATGCTGGTCCTTTTAGTTTAGGGGAAGGTATTTGATGGCATGGAGATCATCGCCACGAGCCATATGAATGTGGAGAAGAAAATCTTTCATCCATACGGCGGGATCTGTAGTTCTATCGTATGCTTCGATGTTTACGGGTTTAAACCCTTTTGGAAATTGGTGTTGCATTACCTCATCAGTAAAGCACATGGGGTGTGCGGCGCCTCTATATCGGGCCGCATCACGACAGAGCTTGGATGATGTCCGTATTCGGTTCTCGGTCCGAACTTGGTTATGATTGCCGCGCCAGGTGAGGGAGTCCTGGATTAAGGGGTCCTTAGGCTTCCATCCTATTATCTATTGGGCCAGACTGATGGGCTGTGAAGACATGAAGGCCGAAGACTATACCTGAGTTTGGATTGGAGTCTCCTTGGAGTGGAAGGCAAGCTTGGTGACCGACTATGAATATTCCTTCCTATGTAACCGACTCTATGTGAACCCTAGATCCCCCCGGTGTCTATACAAACCGGAGGGATAGTCCGGAAGGGACACATTCATTACCATAGTCATATAGGCTAGGCTTTTAGGGTTTAGCCATCACGATCTCGTGGTAGATCAACTCTTGTAACACCCATATTCATCAATATCAATCAAGCAGGACGTAGGGTATTACCTCCATAGAGAGGGCCCAAACCTGGGTAAACATTGTGTCCCCTGTCTCATGTTACCATTGATCCTAGACGCACAGTTCGGGACCCCCTAACCGAGATCCACCGGTTTTGACACCGGTATTAGTGCTTTCATCGAGAGTTCCACTGTGCCGTCGAAAAAAGGCTCGATGGATCACCTTGTCCTTAAAGACAACATCTCCCTTGGAGGAGCTCTGGCCCCGGGCCAAACCCTCCGGTTGGGCGGCTTTACTATGATCGCCCGTTCGGCCGTTGAGCCGACGATGACCTCTCGGGCCATCGAAAACCCCCTTCGTATCAACTCCGAGCACTCCAAGCAGATGGATCTGGCAGAGCTTTCGTCTTTGAACGAACTCCTAGATCGCATCGCCGCTTCGGGAATAGCCACAGACTACGACTGAATCGGGCTTAAAACCGATCAAGGAGAAATCGAGACCCTACCGGTCACCCAACAGATTGCGGTAGTCGTGGAGCAGGATGACGAGTTTTCTTCTATACTGAAGACGGACTATGTCCGGATCGCTGACCAGGAAAAGCCGGATACCCACCCGCGAAAGGATGCGACCAGCCTTCTGAACATAGCATCGGACGACGGTCCTAAACAATCAGAAGATATTCCAGAACCCGGAATGTGAAGCCCGGAAGATCATCAGACTCCGCATGATCGGTTGGGTCGGGGTTCGGATTTAATTCCACCCACCCACCCGTATTTAGACACTCTCATGAGCATAAAACAGCAGTCTCAGGAAACAGTCCACCATTTCTAGGCCAGATTTCTCCTTGTCAAGGACAAGGTAAAAGATTGCCGTGACGAAGACGCAATATCAGCATTCTGCAACAATTGCGCAGACAAAGGAATCCTCAACGCCATCAATCGCCGCCGCATACTGAAATTCGCTGACTTAGCAACCATCGTACAAAAATACAGTGCGATGGAGAGCACCTGGAAAACTCAGGCAACTCGCTGGGAACTGCTTGTCCCAACTCAACTTCCCCCACAGGCGAAAAGGGCGCACCCTCGTGGCACGCCCAGTCCAACAGTCAAGAAACACAAAACCACTATGCGGCACGGCAGCGTTCTGACCGGGTGGCTCGATGGCCCATAAATACAACACCAGATGTCGTGGCAACCCACAGCCTTAGAGCATGTTGGATACTACGACAGGTAGCCAAAAGCGGCGAGGATATCCTTATCAAGGAGGACTCAGAACGACATCCCCCAGTGGATGATAAAATATTGACGGTCTTTGAGACATTCGCTTCAAATAACAAGCGCAAAAGGGCGCTCCGCGAGCTCGCCAAAGTCTGCCAAATTGTTACGATAAACCCCTGGAATGACACAGCTATAACATTCAACGCCGGCGACGAACCAAAGTACAGAACAGTGCGAGCGCCAGCTGCGTTATTCCTCAGTCCCATCATGGACGGGTTTCGACTTACCAAGGTCCTCATGGACGGCGACAGCGGACTAAACCTCATTTATGAGGACACACTCGATAAAATGGAAATAGACAAGAGCCGCATCATGCAAAGCAACACAACCTTCCGAGGAATTATTCCTAGTCGGCAGGCGCGATGCGCGGGCAAAATCACACTTGACGTAGTATTCGGCACGCCAGAGGACTACCGGTCTGAAGAAATAACTTTCCAAGTGGCCCCTTTCAGGAGCGGATATCACGCCCTGTTGGGGCGGGATGCTTTTACACGCTTTCAAGCCATACCCCATTACGGGTATATGAATCTCAAGATGCCTGGACCAAACAGTGTAATCACTCTCGTCAGTGATCCGAACATAGCATTCTGCGCCAAAAACAAAAACGCATCCCTGGCCCTGGAGGAGCTATCCGAAGCCCTCGCAGCCGACGAATTAACTGCACTACGCTCCACGATGGACAGGGACGACGTAATCCTCGACAAACGCCCTAAATCCACATCATTTAAACCAGCAGAGGAAATAGTCCAATTCCAGGTCCACTCAACGGACCCCAAGAAGACAGTATCTATCAGAGCTCAACTGAACCGAACAGTTGACACCGCACTACGAGAATTCTTGCGTGAAAACTGAGACATATTCGCCTGGCACCCTTCAGATATGCCAAGGATCCCACGCGAGCTGGCCGAACATAGCCTCAATATATTAAAGGGGTTCAAACCGGTCAAGCAATCATTGCGACGCTTTTCCGAACCCAAGCGACAAGCAATGGGGGAAGAGCTGGCCAAACTCATCGAGGACGGATTCATTAGAGAAATCAAACACCCGGACTGGCTGGCCAACCTGGTGATGGTACCAAAGAAGGAGCGCTTATGCGTCGATTTCAAAGACCTCGATAAGGCTTGCCCTAAGGATCCCTTCCCCCTCCCCCGCATTGATCAAATCATCGACGCCACTGCAGGACACGACTCATTGTGTTTCCTCGATGCATATTCCGGATACCATCAAATCAAAATGAAGGAGTCCGATCAAGCCACAACAACATTTATCACCCCATATGGGCCATTTTTGCTTCACCACCATGCCCTTTGGGCTCAAGAACGCAGGCGCCACGTACCAACACATGATTCAAACATGCCTGGAGAAACAGATCAGCAAAACAGTAGAAGCTTACGTCGATGACGTCGTCGTCAAAACTAGACACATCGAAACACTAATAGACGAATTGCGTCTTACATTCGATAACCTCCGGGCATATGACATTAAGCTCAACCCGGAAAAGTGCATCTTCGGCGTCCCTGCTGGAAAACAACTGTGCTTCATCGTCTCCAATAGAGGAATCGAAGCAAATAACCCAGCCAAAATCCGAGCTCTGTCACAACTGGCTAAGCCAACAGATCTTAAACAAGTTCAAAAGCTCGCGGGATGCGTAGCAGCTCTAAGCCGCTTTATCTCCAGATTGGGAGAAAAGGCACTGCCACTCTATCACCTTCTACAGCGAACCGACCACTTCAAGTGGATGGACGCGGCAATAGCCGGATTGGAGGAAATAAAAACCCTTCTTGCGAGCAATCCAATACTGGCCGCACCAAACGCCGGCGAACCGATGTTATTATACATATCGACAACACACTAGGTAGTGAGCGCCGTACTCGTCGTCGAATGAGAACAGCACGGACATAAATTCCCGCTTCAGAAGCCAGTATACTACGTATCCACTGTCCTTACACCATGCAAATCTCGGTACCCTCATTATCAAAAAATAGCATATGCGGTCTTCATGGCATCCCGAAAGCTCCGTCACTACTTCCAGGAGTGTTCGGTCACGGTGGCCTCCGAAGTACCCCTCATTGACATCATAAACAACCGCGATGCTACAGGACGGATTGCCAAATGGGCCATTGAACTCCTCCCATTCGATATTACATATAAACCACGTCGAGCCATCAAGTCCCAAGTACTAGCCGACTTCGTCGCCGAAAGGACAGAGGCCGAACTCCCTAAAGAGTACGGCACATACTCCAATTGGGTCATGTACTTCGACGGCACCAAAATGCTGGCAGGATTAGGAGCGGGGGTCGTTTTAACGTCCCCTACAGGAGACATCGTCCAGTACATTCTCCAAATACTATACACAGACTCCAATAATGCAGCCAAATACGAGGCCTTATTACATGGTCTCCGGATGGTTGTCTCCATGGGAATACAATGCCTAGAGGTACGCGGGGACTCGAACCTCGCAACATCTCAAATAAATAGAGATTTCGATGCTAAAGATCTAAAGATGGCAGTGTATCGTAATGCAGTCATCAAAATGTCGGACCGGTTTGAAGGACTCGAGTTCCATCATGTGGCCCGATAAAGTAATCAAGCGGCGGACGTTCTTGCTCGTACCGGCGCTAGGCGCGAACCCGTCCCACCTAATATTTTCTTGGAAAGGCTCTTTAAGCCATCCGTGGTGTGGCAAGGGGAAAATGGCAATACAAGTCCGGAATCAAACATAATCCAAGATCTCGGAAACACCGATGTCGTCGGGGGCTCAGCCATCGAAATAACACCATCGGCGCATCTCATCATGGCAGTCATTGCCCCATGGACCGAAACCTTCCTGGCCTACCTCAATAGGAAAGAGCTTCCCGATGACCAGAATGAGGCCCGCTGCATTGTCCGACGTTCAAAAGCCTAAAAGGTTCATGATGAAGAGCTCTACAAGAAAAGCGCCACCAGAGTCCTACAATGATGTATATCCAAGGAAGAGGGGCGGCAGCTCTTGGCTGAAATCCATGCCGGATTCGGCGGTCACCACGCCGCAGCTCGGGCCCTTGTTAGCAAGGCCTTCCGTATATGATTTTATTAACCGACGGCCCAAGCAGATGCACAGGACCTTGTCCAACGTTGCATCGGATGCCAACTCTTTTCCAATCAAAGCCATATGCCCCCCCACCGCCCTACAAACAATCCCCATCACTTGGCCTTTTGCGGTCTGGGGACTCGATATGGTCGAACCCCTTAAAGGGGGAAGCCATAAGAAAAAATATCTACTGGTTATGGTGGACAAATTCACTAAGTGGATAGAGGCTAAACCGGTCAAAACGGCCGAATTCGGCCCGGTGATAGACTTCATATCCAGTGTGGTGCATCGTTATGGTGTTCCACACAACATCATCACTGACAACGGCTCTAATTTCACAGCTGACGAGGTAAAAACTTGGTGTACTAATCTGGGTATTAAACTCGATTACGCGTCCATCTACCACCCACAGACCAACGGCCAAGTCGAACGAGCCAATGGTCTCATTATGAGTGGCATGAAGCCCAGACTAGTGCGGTCCTTGAAAGAATCAGACAAGCACTGGGTTGAGGAGCTCGACACCGTACTCTGGGGGCTGCGGACCACGCCCAATAGCACTACCGGATGCACACCTTTCTTCATGGTGTATGTCGCAGAGGCCGTATTGCCCTGCGATATTATTCATGACTCACCCCGAGTGCGTATGTACGAAGAGAGAGAAGCCGAGCTTGATCGGCAGGATGTCCTAGATGCCCTGGAGGAGGAACGCGATGTCGCAAAAGCCCGTTCAACATTTTACCAATAGCAGGCTTGAAGATATCAAAGCAGGGAAGTACGGGCAAAGACTTACAACGTTGGCGAACTCATTCTACACCTGCCGGAGAAGAAAAAGGACAAACTCAAGCCCAAATGGGAGGGTCCCTTCATAATTGACGAAGTCCTCACCGGAGGGGCGTATCGTCTTCGCGATGCATCAGACAATCGCCTCGAGCCGAACCCCTGGAACGCGACCAGACTCCGAAGATTCTATGCCTAGCGCCAAACCCCATGTTCGTCTCCTCCTCCCCTGTAGCTTCCATTATTTTTTTTCTCTTTGTCGATTATTTTCTTCTTTCTTGCTTTAAAGCTTCGATACGGCCAGACCACACAACATCGACACATACATCTTTAAACATCTATGTTACTTGTACCTGGGGGCTTCTCCAACAGAAGTTCTTGTCATTTCTTGAGCATTAAGCTCCTCACATATGCGTTTTTCCATATGTACCTTTTCTTCGCCACTATATGCATCGATATGACTTAAGTTTTGGCCAAGCTGGGTTGCCTGGCTCCTGTCTTTATGCCCTACGTTCCCGTTGTTCGCCTAGGGCATAAAGGGAGCACCTCTACGATTATTACTGCAGGGTTATCCGGATGTGTACCTCAGACTGGGTGAAGCCGAAAGCTAGTGTTCTTAAAGGAATATTCGGTCGATGAATTAAAGATGTTTTCTAAACTCACTCCATTGTGCACCCCCAGAAGTCATACAAATTGTGGTGCTCGCATCACATTTCGGATATGTACATTAAATGAATGCACACCCAGGGAAAGGAACCCTTAACGGAACTATTCTCTCTGGAAGATGTTTCTTACGACCTTAATGTAATATAACATAGCTAGCCGGATACAACTTGTCTGTTCAAGAAACTACGACCCCTACGCCTAGTTTTCCAAGCATATCCCAGCCTATTCGGCCGCAACAGTATTCGGAAACACTCCACACCTTAGAGTCCGGAGGTTGAAGCGAAAAGGTCTGCCATGACAAATGATATACAATTTAGCTAGATGAGGAAAGTACACAGTCATTTGAACTCGAACACCTCTTCCTCTACACCTTCCAACAGGCAGTCTAACTTAAAATCCTGTTGGGAATATTTGGTGGCCACCTCTACTTGGCCATATACTATACTAACAGGAATTTCTTCCACATTCGTCCCTACCGGCCCGACACGAGCCATGTGATTAGGATCCAGCTTGGTATAGCGCATCTTCACCATGGCCCAGGCCTCTCGCGCACCTTCTCGGCAGGCAGATATCTCCCACAGCCGGATACGCCGCTGCGCTCCCTTGAACAACTCTACCAGCTTTTCCATGCTTCCTGGAGTGGAGTCGGATGGCCATAAAGCCTTGGCTACACTCCGCACAGCCTGCCGAGCTTGCTCGTGCAACTACGACAGCTCCTGCAGAAGATCATTTGATGACCCGGACACTTCCTCTTCGGGGCAGTTCGTCAACACACCTGCAATTACAGCTATATCAGCTACCGCCACCTCCAAACTATTATAAGACAAAAGCAGCCACATACTGAATATGCCGCCTCGAAGCTTCTTGTTCTCCTTCACAGAGCCGGCTAGTTGCGCTTGTACATCTTTCAGCTCTTCACGTAGGTTGATGTTCGAATCCTGGAGTTTCTTTTTCTCTTCAACAACCTTTGTCAATACATGCTCGCCCGCTGCTAGTAGCTTTTTGGCCCCGTGTTCTTCGCCTTGAGCGGCATCAAGCTGCTCTCGAACTTGGTCTAAATGACCCAACACAAGGATTAGAACCCAAACTCACACTATCAGTGTAGCCTTATGAATTTTCGATGGAGGAAAATATTACCTGGAGATGCATTGTATTTCTCCAGTTCGGTGTTAGAAGCAAGCAGCTGGCGCTGACACTTTTCTAGTTCCTGAGCCAGCTGGGTATTCTTCTCCGTAAGCAGCTGGTTGTACATTGATACTTAAATCAGTTGTTTCAACTCCTTTAAGTCTCGGGGGCTACTGGCATATGGTTATCATAGTCAGACAAAGCGAATTTACCTGCACATCTTTCAAATGTTGCTTTGCAGCCCTGCTAATCCCATCTCAAGCAGCCCGGATGTATGCATCGGCTACGTTGAAGGCGTTAAGCGACCCTTCCGAAAAGCCAGGATCTTGTAAAATGGCCCGGCGGTGTCGATGATTCATAGCACTCTCCACTTCATAGTTGGTGTCAGATACATCATCCGAGTCCTCGACTGGAGGACAATCTGGCGTCGCCCCTGCATCGGCCCCGTCTTCATGGCAGGATTTGAATCCTGGCTGTAGGAAGTACAGACACTCGGACCCTCGGCTATAGTCCGGCGTGTCTTCCTCCTGGCAAATGGGAAACAGGAAGGTCACGGTTGGGCATGACTGCTCAGGGGAAGATTGGCGAATTCGTACCTCTTCGATGAAGGCATGGTCGTATCTTCATTTGCTTTCCTCTTGGAAGGATTGTCCGGCGCGGGAGCCGATCTCTTCGAAATCGCCGAACGTCTCCCCTGTGAAGCACGACACAGTGCGATGGGTGAGACGGAATAAGAGCACTCTTTCAGGGAGGGTGTTTCATAATTATTTACATGAGAAGCAGGAAGAAGGCTAGGGTAGTCTGCGGTAATGGCCACTTATGTGTCGCCATAGCTTGTCTGGTAGAACACTCCCCTCGCAAGCACCACGAATATATCTGGATCCTCTTCAAACCCAGGATCTAGTTCCCGGTTGTGGGTCTCCGGCTGTGGGGCAGGACTATAAAGTCCTTCAGTGACCTTCCGCCAGTGCTTCATAACAAACAGACTTGAAATTTATCAAAAGTAATCCAGAAGGGGAATGAGTAAAATCGAAGGATCGAAGCTTACCCAACTGGGAGGATTATACATAGAATATCCATCTCTATGCTTAATGCCAAGAAACTCCTCTTCTTCCCCTTTAAAAAGCTCGACCAATATTTTGGCCGGAGCGGCAGGGGTATCCGGACCCTTCCGGCCATAACGGGAGGCGTCATCCTCTCCATTATAGTGCCACATGGGCAGCCCTCTGTATTGTAGCGGCTGGACCCCATGCACTATGGAGATCGCCATCACCTCGATTATTGTAAGACCGGACTAGGCGAGCATCTTTATCTTGCTCATAAGCTGGCGAACTTATGTGTTGTCCTCATCTTCCAGACTCTGAGGACGCCAACTGTGGCGTTTCTTCAGCGGAACGCTTGCAAATTCAGGAAGACCCTTTCGAAATGGGTCGGGAAGCGCGACTTCCTCAATATAGAACCATTCAGAAGGCCATTCTTCGGATGCCTTCCTTGGTGTACCAGACAGATATCCGGTATCAGCGATGCGCCATACTTTAGCTCCGCCCACTTCAAATATGGACCCCTCGTGATTACGCGGGACAAGGAAGAACAACTTCCTCCATAGCTCGAAGTGAGCCTTGATACCCAGGAATAATTCACATAAAGCAACATAACCCGCGATGTGCAGAACGGAGGCAGGGGTGAAGTTGTGCAACTGGAGGCCATAGTATTCTAGAAGCCCTCAGAGGAACGGATGAATGGGGAATCCAACGCCCCTCAGCAGGTAGTGGACGAAACATACTCGCTCTCCCCCGGATGGATTGGGGGAGTCCTCTGCCTGAATCTCACCATTGAAGGAATCTAGCCCCGCTCGAACAGGAACTAGATCTGCGGGGGGAAGAAATCCCTGCGTCTGCGGCTCCGTCAATTGACTGTGGGACACTGAACACCTCTCCCAGTGGGCTTTCTCTGGGCCGGAATGGGTGGAGGATCTGGGGACGCTAGCCATGCTGGAATGGTTTCTCCCAAGCAGTTTCCAGGGATTTCCTCTGTATGGTGCCGAATGGATCTAGGATCCGATCTCTTTAATAGGTGGTCCCCCTTGCATAGGCGGGGTGTTATTTGAAAAATTTCCCTGACCTTCCGCCTTCACTTGACGCATGGGAGGCGAAGTTATTTACCATGCAGAAGCCGAGGGGAGTGACATGGAACCGATGGCCAAATGCATCACTTGGAGATAATTAAAGGAGGAACCCGCCTTGCAATGTCAAAGACAATTTGTGCGCCGAACACCTCGCTATTCAAGACTGGTTCGGGGCTACCGAGGGAATCCTGGATTAAGGGGTCCGCAGGCGTCCCGCCTGTTGTCTATTGGGCCAGACTGATAGGCTGTGAATACATGAAGGCCGAAGACTATACTTGAGTACGGATTGGACTCTCCTTCGTGTGGAAGGTAAGCTTGGCGACCGACTATGAAGATTCGTTCCTATGTAACCGACTCTATGTAAACTCTAGATCCCCCAGGTGTCTATATAAACTGAAGGGATAGTCCGGAAGGGACACATTCATTACCATAGTCATATAGGTTAGGCTTTTAGGGTTTAGCCATCACGATCTCGTGGTAGATCAACTCCTGTAACACCCACATTCATCAATATCAATCAAGCAGGACGTAGGGTATTACCTCCATAGAGAGGACCCGAACCTGGGTAAACATTGCGTCCCCTGTCTCCTGTTACCATCGATCCTAGACGCATAGTTCGGGACCCCCTACCTGAGATTCCATCGTTTTTGACACCGACACCAGGCTTGATGGTAGATAATTGCTATCTTCCGAATCCTCATGATCAACAAGTACGTCGGGGTTAACTTGGCCCTCCTCCCACTCATCCTACTCGGATGCAGGCTCGACGGGGTTGTCAGGGTCTTTGGCATCATCCGGGGTGTTGTTATCTCCGGTGCCAGTATTGCTATCCTTTTCATGACGAGATCGTGAGCAGCGCCGCTGACGTCGGCGTTTAGGTGGCGCCTCGACAGGCTTGTCCTTAATCGGATCTTGAGTGCCATCGTCGTCCTTCTTTTTCGGTGTATACACCATGTACACATTGTAAGTAGAAGTGGTCGTCCAATGCCCGGTGATGGGTGGGTTTAGGTGTTGTTCGGCTCCGACATCATCGTCCATACCATCGATGTCTTCGAAGGCGTACTCTAGCATGTCGGTTAGGTCCTCGACAATGGCTATTAAGTGGGTGGTGGGTGGGATGTAAAATTCCCCACTCTCAGCCCCCAGTTCAGGCTGGGCATAGTTCGAAAAGGACGCCTTCGTAATGGCGAGAGATCGCATTAGGTCCAGCGCCTTGTTTAGGAGCGAAACCTGGACAGGCGACTAAGGATCTGCGGAGTTGGGTCCGGTAATCACCTCTTGGCCGAGCTCGGTAGACGCAGACCTCGAGGGTTCGGAGTTGACATCCAGAGATGAGTCTGGCTTCCCGATGACAAGGAGAGTCCTGTTGGACTCCGGTCCCGTTGATTGCATGGTCACCTCCGGGTCTCCGGCAGGTAACTCCATAAACAGGGTGAGTCCGGCAGGGTTTATTCTCCCATCTTCAGACAGGGTGGCCCACTCTGGATTTAAGGCTAGGGTGGGTATGAGGGTCGATCCCTGAGCAGAGTCTGATGGTGGATCCGACGGGCTTCCTTCATGTAGATGAGGAGCGGCGGCCGAGGTAGAGAATCCTTCGAAGATCAAGTCTCCTAGGATATCAGCGATATAATTCAAGCTTCTGAACCTGATCTGATGCCCAGGGGCATAGCTGTTGAATTGGCATGCAGAGCGAAGCAAACACAAAGAGCTGACCAAGAAGAAAGGTTTCTCCGGAAACAACATGATTGCTGACTACAAGTTGAGCCATCGATTCTATTGACGACACAATGGAACTTCAATGAAAGCACCAATGTCGGTGTCGAAACCAGCCGATCTCGGGTAGGGGATCCCGAACTATGAGTTTGAAGATCGAGGGTAACAAAGGACAAGGGGGACATAGTGTTTACCTAGGTGTAACGCCCAAGATGCGGCTATATCTCCCACGTGTCGAGGCATGACTTAGAGGCATAACTGCATTTTGGTATGATCGCAAGAAGGCTCATATTCACACAATCCCATGTAAATGAACAAGGAAGTAAATAGTTGGATTACAATCGCCATGTCACAGAATGATCAAATTATTCATACATCAAACAGAGTACACACAAGGTCCGACTACGAACGGATCCAAATGAAAAGAAAACAACCCCCATGCTAAGTCTCGATCGTCCCTACCTGGCACCACTACTGATCATCCGGAAAGGAAACATAGTAACGGCCAATGTCTTTGTCGAACTCCCACTTGAGCTTGGTGGCATCATCGGCATTGGTATCATCGGCACCTGCAACTGTTTTGTAGTATATGTGAGTCACGAAGACTCAGCAATCTCAAAACTCGTGAGATCAAGAGTATTTAAGCTTAAAGGTAGGATGTGGTTATAAGGTGGAGTTGTAGCAAGCACTAAGCAAATATGGTGGCTAACATACGAGTACAAGGGTAAGCTGAAAAACTATGCAATGGACGCAGAGCTAGAAGTGATCAAGAAGTGATCCTAAGCTACTTACGTCTAAACATAACCCCACCGTGTACTGTTCCCGAACCTCATCAAAAAGACACCATCATGGTTACACATGCGGTTGGTGTATTTTAATTAAGTCAAGTGTCAAGTTCTGTACAACTGGATATTAACAAATTCCCATCTGCCACATAACCGCGGGCACGACTCTCGAAACTTTAAACCTTGAAGGGGTGTCCCAGCTTAGCCCATGACAAGCTCATGATCAGTGGAGACAATCCACCATTGCGGACACCCCTAGTATTCTCGGAATCCCGGTGCACAAGCTCTTCGAAGAAAGGAAAACTATCCCAAGGAGATCTCCCGGTGAGTCAGACCAGTGTCCAGAGCCGCGCGCTCTCCATCTACGGACTCATCCGTCTATGCTAAGTGGACGATAGCCAAAATACCTCGAGTTGCCCCAAGGCGGCACCACCGACTGCTGGGTAGGTAGACCAACACTCATGAGGAGCACTAGCCCGGGGGTTGATTAAGAATCCTCGGGTTAATTACTCCCTATGAAAATTTTAGTTTTTATTAGGCAAATGGTAAAACCAATGTTGAATCTCCTCTGGAAAGCTTTACTTTAGGCTAAGAGACAGGGGGGGCATAACACCCCGACCGTGTTAGGAACGCAAAATTCAAGGAACATAACACCGGTATGACGAAAACTAAGGCGACAAGAGTGGAACAAAATACTGAGCAAAAGGCCAAGACTTCCACCCTTTTCCAAGTATATAGATGCATTAATTCAATAAGAGATATTGTGATATCCCAACATATCCATGTTCCAACATGGAACAACCTGCATAGCACCCGCAACTAGCAACGCTATAAGAGGGGCTGAGCAAAAGCGGTAATCTAGCCAAACAACGGTTTGCTAGGAAGGTGAGTTAGATGCTTGACATGGCAATATGGGAGGCTTGATAAACAAGTGGTACGTAGCGTGACATAGCGATAGAACGAACAACTAGCAAGCAAAGATAGAAGTTGAAGAAAATATGCCCTAGAGACAATAATAAAGTTGTTATTTATATTTCCCTATATCATGATAAATGTTTTTTATTCATGCAAGAATTGTATTAACCGGAAACTTAGTACATGTGTGAATACATAGACAAACAGAGTGTCCCTAGTATGCCTCTACTAAACAGAGGGGTTAATGGGCCTTCATGGGCCTTAGTGGAAGAGGGGGGAGGCGGCCAAGTGGAGGCGCCCCCCAAGCCCAATCCGAATTGGGGGGCGGGGGCGGCCCCCCTTTGCTTCTCCCCCTCTTCCTCTTTCCTTCCCCTCCTAGTTGGACTAGGAAAGGGGGAACCTACTTCTAGTAGGAGTAGGATTCCTCCCTTTGGGGCACGCCCCATGAGGCCGTCTGGCCCCCTCCTCCCCTCCTTTATATACGGGGGAGAGGGGCACACCATAGACACACAAGTTGATTTCTTAGCGATGTGCGGTGCCCCCCTCCACAGATTTCCACCTCGGTCATATTGTCGTAGTGCTTAGGCGAAGCCCTGCGTCGGTAACTTCGTCATCACCGTCACCACGCCGTCGTGTTGACAAAACTCTCCCTCAGCCTCGGCTGGATGTAGAGTTCGAGGGACGTCACCGAGTGAACGTGTGCAGATCACGGAGGTGCCGTGCGTTCGGTACTTGATCGGTTGGATCGTGAAGACATTCGACTACATCAACCGTGTTACTAAACGCTTCCGCTTTTGGTCTACAAGGGTACATGGACACACTCTCCCCGCTTGTTGCTATGCTTCTCCTAGATAGATCTTGCGTGATCGTAGGAATTTTTTTTGAAATACTATGTTCCTCAATAGTGGCATCCGACCCAGGTCTATGCGTAGATGTTATATGCACGAGTAGAACACAAAGAGTTGGGGGCGATAATAGTCATACTGCTTACCAGCATGTCATACTTTGATTCGGCGGTATTGTTGGATGAAGCGGCCCAGACCAACATTACATGACCGTGTTCATGAGACTGGTTCTACCGTCGTGCTTCGCACATAGGCGGCTAGTGGGTATCTGTTTCTCCAACTTTAGTTGAATCGAGTTTGACTATGCCCGGTCCTTGTTAAAGGTTAAAACAACACAATTTACGAAAAATCGTTGTGGTTTTGATGCGTGGGTAAGAACGGTTCTTGCTAGAAGCCCGTAACAGCCACGTAAAACATGCAACAACAAAGTAGAGGACGTCTAACTTGTTTTTGCAGGTCTTGCTGTGATGTGATATGGTCAAGACGTGATGATATATAAATTGTTGTATGACATGATCATGTGTTGTAAAAGTTATCGGCAACTGGCAGGAGCCTTATGGTTGTCGCTTTATTGTATGAAATGCAATCGCCATGTAATTGCTTTACTTTATCACTAAGTGGTAGCGGTAGTCATAGTAGCAATAGCTGGCGAGATGACAACGATGCTTCAATGGACATCAAGGTGTCAAGTCAGTGACGATGGTGATCATGACGGTGCTTGGGAGATGGAAATCAAAGGCACAATATGATGATGGCCATATCATATCACTTTTTGATTGCATGTGATGTTTATCTTTTTATGCATATTATTTTTCTTAGTACGGCGATAGCATTATAAGATGATCTCTCACTAAATTTCAAGGTACAAGTGTTCTCCCTGAGTATGCACCATTGCGACAGTTCGTCGTGCCGAGACACCACGTGTTGATCGGGTGTGATAAGCTCTACGTTCACATACAACGCGTGCAAGCCAGTTTTGCACACGCAGAATACTCGGGTTAAACTTGACGAGCCTAGCATATGCAGATATGGCCTTAGAACACTGAGACCGAAAGGTCGAGCGTGAATCATATAGTAGATATGATCAACATAGTGATGTTCACCATTGAAAACTACTCCATTTCACGTGATTATGGGACATGGTTTAGTCGATATGGATCACGTGATCACTTAGATGATTAGAGGGATATCTATCTAAGTGGGAGTTCTTAAGTAATTTGATTAGTTGAACTTTAATTTATCATGAACTTAGTCCTGATAGTATTTGCAAATTATGTTGTAGATCAATAGCTCGTGACGTAGCTCCCTGTTTATTTTCTATATGTTCCTAGAGAAAACTAAGTTGAAAGATGATAGTAGCAATGATGCAGACTAGGTCCGTGATCTGAGGATTATCCTCATTGCTGCACAGAAGAATTATGTCCTTGATGCACCACTAGGTGAAAGAACTATTGCAGGAGCAGATGTAGATGTTATGAACGTTTGACAAGCTTGGTATGATGACTATTTGATAGTTTAGTGCACCATACTTTACGGCTTAGAACCGGGACTTCAAAAATGTTTTGAAACACCAAGGAGCATATGAAATGTTCCAAGAGTTGAAATTAGTATTTCAGACTCATGCCCGAGTCGAGAGGTATGAGACCTCTGACATGTATTTTGCCTACAAGATGGAGGAGAATAGCTCAACCAATGAGCATGTGCTCAGAATGTCTGAGTACTACAATCACTTGAATCAAGTGGGAGTTAATCTTCCAGATAAGATAGTGATTGACAGAGTTCTCTAGTCACTATCACCAAGTTACTAGAACTTCGCGATGAACTATAATATGCAAGGGATGACAAAACGATTCCCCGAGCTTTTCATGATGCTGAAATCTGCGAAGGTAGAAATAAAGAAAAGCATCAAGTGTTGATGATTGACAAGACCACTAGTTTCAAGTAAAAGGGCTAGGGAAAGAAAGGGAACTTCAAGAAGAATGGCAAGCAAGTTGCCACTCCCATGAAGAAGCCCAAAGCTAGACCCAAGCCTGAAACTGAGTGCTTCTACTGCAAAGGAAATGGTCACTGGAAGCGGAACTGCCCCAAATACTTGGCGGATAAGAAGAATGGAAAAGTGAACAAAAGTATATATGATATACATGTTATTGATGTGTACTTTACTAGTGTTCATAGTAGCCCCTGGGTATTTGATACTGGTTTAGTTGCTATGATTAGTAACTTGAAACAAGAGTTACAAAATGAAAAAAAGACTATTTGAGGGCGAGGTGACGATTGGAAGTGATTCCAAGGTTGATAAGATCACCATCACACTTCCTTTACCTTCGGGATTAGTGTTGAACGGAAAATAAATGTTATTTGTTGTTTGCGTTGAGCATAATATGATTGGATCATGTTTATTGAAATACGGTTATTCATTTCAGTCAAAGAATAATTGTTATTCTGTTTACATTAATAAAACCTTCTGTGGTCATACACCCAAGGTCAATGGTTTATTGAATATCGATTGTAGTGATACACATATTCATAATGTTGAAGCTGAATGATGCAAGGTTAATAATGATAGTGGAACTTATTTGTGGCACTGCCATTTAGGTCATATTGGTGTAAAGAGCATGAATAAACTCCATGCTGATGGGCTTTTGGAATCACTTGATTATAAATCACTTGATGCTTGCGAACCATGCCTCATGGGCAAGATGACAAAGACTCTGTTCTCCGCAACAATGGAGCGAGCAACTGACTTATTGGAAATAATACATACTGATGTATGCGGTCCTATGAGTGTTGAGGCTCGTGGTGGGTATCATTATTTTCTGACCTTCACAAATGATTTGAGAACATATGGGTATATCTACTTGATGAAACATAAGTCTGGAACATTTGAAAAGTTCAAAGAATTTTAGAGTGAAGTGGAAAATCATCGTAACAAGAAAATAAAGTTTTTACGATCTGATCGCGGAGACGAATATTTGAGTTACGAGTTTGGTCTTCATTTGAAACAATGTGGAATAGTTTCGCAACTCACGCCACCTGGAACACCACAGCGTAATGGTGTGTCCAAATGTCATAACCGTACTTTATTAGATATGGTGCGATCTATGATGTCTCTTACCGATTTATCACTATCATTTTGGGGTTATGCATTAGAGACAACTGCATTCACGTTAAATAGGGCACCATCTAAATCCATTGAGACGACACCATATGAATTGTGGTTTGCCAAGAAACCCAAGTTGTCGTTTCTTATATTTTTGCGGTTGCGATGCTAATGTGAAAAAGCTTCAACCTGATAAGCTCGAACCCAAATCGGAGAAATGTGTCTTCAGAGGATACCCAAAAGAAAATGTTGGGTACACCTTCTATCGTAGATCCGAAGGCAAGATCTTTGTTGCTAAGACTAGATCCTTTCTAGAGAAGGAGTCTCTCTTGAAAGAAGTGAGTGGGAGGAAAGTAGAAATTGATGAGGTAGTTGTAGCTTCTCCCTTATTGGAAAGTAGTTCATCACTGAAATCAGTTCCAGTGATTCCTACACCAATTAGTGAGGAAGCTAATGATGATGATCATGAAACATCTGATCAAGTTACTACCGAACCTCGTAGGTCAACCAAAATAAGATCCGCACCAGAGTGGTATGGTAATCCTGTTCTAGAGGTCATGTTACTTGACCATGAAAAACCTACGAACTATGAGGAAGCGATGATGAGCCTAGATTCCGCAAAATGGCTTGAGGCCATGAAATCTGAGATGGGGTCCATGTGTGAGAACAAAGTATGGAGTTTGATTGACTTGCCCGATGATCGGCGAGCCATTAAGAATAAATGGATCTTCAAGAGGAAGATGGACGCTGATAATAGTGTTACTATCTACAAAGCTCGAATTTTCGCAAAAAGTTTTCGACAAGTTCAAGGTGTTGACTACGATAAGATTTACTCACTCGTAGTGATGCTTAAGTCTGTCCGAATCATGTTAACAATTGCCACATTTTATGAAATCTGGCAAATGGATGTCAAAACTACATTCCTTAATGGATTTCTTAAAGAAGAGTTGTATATGATGCAACTAGAAGGTTTTGTCAATCCTAAAGGTGCTAGCAAAGTGTGCAAGCTCCAGCGATCCATCTATGGACTGGTGCAAGCATCTCGGAGTTGGAATATACGCTTTGATAAGTTGATCAAAGCATATAGTTTTATACAGACTTGCGGTGAAGCTTGTATTTACAAGAAAGTGAGTGGGCACTCTACAGACTTTGTGATAAGTATATGTGAATGACATATTGTTGATCGGAAATGATGTAGAATTTTCAGGAAAGCATAAAGGAGTGTTTGAAAGGATTTTTTTCAAAGAAAGACCTCGGTGAAGCTACTTACATATTGGGCATCAAGATCTATAGAGATAGATCAAGACGCTTGATAAGATTTTTCAATGAGTACATACCTTGACAAGATTTTTGAAGTAGTTCAAAATGGAACAATCAAAGAAGGACTTCTTGCCTGTATTGCAAGGTGTAAAGTTGAGTATGAGTCAAAACATGACCATGACAGAAAATAGAAATAGAATGAAAAGTCATTCCCTATGCCTCAGTCATAGGTTCTATAAAGTATGTTATGTTGTGTACCGGTCCTATTGTGTACCTCACCATGAGTTTGGCAAGAGGGTACAATAGTGATCCAGGAGTGGATCACTGAACGGCGGTCAAAATTATCCTTAGTGGAATAAGGAAATGTTTCTCGGTTATGGAGGTGACAAAGAGTTCATCGTAAAGGGTTACGTTGATGCAAGCTTTGAAACCAATCTGGATGACTCTAAGTCTCGATCCAGATACATATTGGAAGTGGGAGCGATTAGCCAGAGTATCTCCATGTAGATATAGAAAAATTTGCAAAATACTTACGGCTCCGAATGTGGCAGACTCGTTGACTAAACTTCTCTCATAAGCAAAACATGATCACACCTTAGTACTCTTTGGGTGTCAATCACATAGCAATGTGAACTAGATTATTAACTCTAGTAAACCCTTTGGGTATTAGTCACATGGAGATGTGAACTAATCACAAGAAGATGTGAACTATTGGTGTGAAACCACATGACGATGTGAACTAGATTATTGACTCTAGTGCAAGTGGGAGACTGAAGGAAATATGCCCTAGAGGCAATAATAAAGTTGTTATTTATATTTCCTTATATCATGATAAATTTTTATTATTCATGCTAGAATTGTATTAACCGGAAACTTAGTACATGTGTGAATACATAGACAAACAGAGTGTCCCTAGCATGCCTCTACAGGACTAGCTCATTAATCAAAGATGGTTAAGTTTCCTAGCCATAGACATGTGTTGTCATTTGATGAATGGGATCACATCATTAGAGAATGATATGAAGGACAAGACCCATCCGTTAGCTTAGCACGATGATCGTTTAGTTTATTGCTATTGCTTTCTTCATGATTTATTCATGTTCCTATGACTATGAGATTATGCAACTCCCGAATACCGGACGAACACTTAGTGTGCTATCAAACTTCACAACGTAACTGGGTGATTATAAAGATGCTCTATAGGTGTCTCCGATGGTGTTTGTTGAGTCGGCATAGATCGAGATTAGGATTTGTCACTCCGGTTGTCAGAGAGGTATCTCTGGGCCCTCTCAGTAATGCACATCACTATAAGCCTTGCAAGCAATGTGACTAATGAGTTAGTTGCAGGATGATGCACTACGGAACGAGTAAAGAGACTTTCCGGTAATGAGATTGAACTAGGTATGACGATACCGATGATCGAATCTCGGGCAAGTAACATACCGATGAAAAAATGGAACAAAGTATGTTGTTCTGCAGTTTGACCGATAAAGATCTTCGTAGAATATGTAGGAACCAATATGAGCATCCAGGTTCCGTTATTATTTATTGACCGGAGATGAGTCTCGGTCATGTCTACATAGTTCTCAAACTCGTAGGGTCCGCATGCTTAACATTCGATGACGATATGTATTGTGAGTTATGTGATTTGATGTACCGAAGGTTGTTTGGAGTCCCGGATGTGATCATGGACATGACGAGGAGTCTCGAAATGGTCAAGACATGAAGATTGATATATTGGAAGATTATGTTTGGACACAGAAAGGTTTCAGATAGGTTCGGGCATTTTCCGGAGTACCGGGGGGGGGGTGTTACCGGAACCCCAGGGGGGTTAATGGGCCTTCATGGGCCTTGGTGGAAGAGAGGAGGAGGCGGCCAGGTGGAGGCGCGTGACCCCAAGCCCAATCCGAATTGGGGGGGATTTCCTTCTCTCCCTCTTCCTCTTTCCTTCCCCTCCTAGTTGGACTAGCAAAGGGGGAACCAACTCCTAGTGGGAGTAGGATTCCTCCCCTTGGGGCGCGCCCCATGAGGCTGGCCGGCCCCCTCCTCCCTTCCTTTATATATGGGGGAGGGGGCACCCCATAGACACACAAGTTGATTTCTTAGCGGTATGCGATGCCCCCCTCCACAGATTTCCACCTCGGTCATATTGTCGTAGTGCTTAGGCGAAGCCCTGCGTAGGTAACTTCATCATCACTGTCACCACGCCGTCGTGCTAATGAAACTCTCCCTCGGCCTCAGCTGGATCTAGAGTTTGAGGGACGTCACCGAGATGAACGTGTGTAGATCGCTGAGGTGTCGTGCGTTTGGTACTTGATCGGTTGGATCACGAAGACGTTTGACTACATCAACCGTGTTACTAAACGCTTCCGCTTTCGGTCTACAAGGGTACGTGGACACACTCTCCCCGCTCGTTGCTATGCTTCTCCTAGATAGATCTTGCGTGATCGTAGGAATTTTTTGAAATACTATGTTCCTCAACAGAAGTGATATCGGGGGTAATGATCATTGTCGGTGTCAAAACCGGCGGATCTCGGGTAGGGGGTCCCGAACTGTGCGTCTAGGCCGGATGGTAACAGGAGGCAGGGGACACGATGTTTTACCCAGGTTCGAGCCCTCTTGGTGGAGGTAAAACCCTACGTCCTGCTTGATTAATATTGATGATATGGGTAGTACAAGAGTAGATCTACCACGAGATCAGAGAGGCTAAACTCTAGAAGCTAGCCTATGGTATGATTGTATGTTATGGTTGTTGTCCTACGGACTAAAACCCTTCGGTTTATATAGACACCGTAGAGGGTTAGGGTTACACAAGGTCGGTTACAAAGGAGGAGATATCCATATCCGTACTGCCTAGCTTGCCTTCCACGCCAAGTAGAGTCCCATCCGGACACGAGACGAAGTCTTCAATCTTGTATCTTCATAGTCTAACAGTCTGGCCAATGGAGATAGTCCGGCTGTTCAGAGACCTCCTAATCCAGGACTCCCTCAGTAGCCCCTGAACCAGGCTTCAATGATGATGAGTCCGGCGCGCAGTATTGTCTTCGGCATTGCAAGGCGGGTTCCTTCTCCTAATATACCGCAGAAGAATTTGAATACGAGGATAGTGTCCGACCCTGCAAAATAAGTTCCACATTCCACCGTAGAGAGAATAATATTTTCGTAGATCTAATTTGCTGGCTTGTTTTGGCAGCATGACGTTATGTCATGGCCCGGTGATTATTCGAACCGTTTCTTTTAACCAACCCCGCACATAACGTGAGGCAGTTTTTCGACACGTCTTGTCAAAGAAGAGATCGTGCCCCCTTATTATGGGATTCTCATCAATACGGGCGTGGGTAACCCAACCGCGCCATCAATTGCGGTGCTTGGGGGATAAGCGAGTTTTACCAGGCAAGTGGGGACAATTAGTTTCGTCCGCCCATATAAAGGGATAAGGATTCACCTTTCTATCCACGCCTTCTTCCTCCCTTACCCATCCGTTTTCGCACACTCGAGCTCTAGCGCCCAAGTCCGCACTTCCCACCTCGACCTTCTCCAATCATGTCCGGAGTGGGAGGCAAGTGGATGGTCTCCTCCGTCACGGGGGAGACATCAAGAAACTGAGGAGAGCCGGATACCTGCCCGGCGACATCGCGCACTGGCTCCCAGATGAGGGGCAGCTCATCCCCACGGCCAGGCCCCATGAGAGGGTGGTAATCCTCACCCATTTCCTCCGCGGACTGGGATTCCCTCTCCATCCCTTTGTCCGGGGGCTCATGTTTTATTACGGCCTGGATTTCCACGATATGGCCCCGAACTTCATCCTCAACATCTCGGCGTTTATCATCGTGTGCGAGGCCTTCCTCCACATCAAGCCCCACTTCGGCTTATGGCTGAAGACCTTCAATGTCAAGCCGAAGGTGGTGGGCGGCCGCCAGGCGGAGTGCAGAGGCGCCATGGTGGGCAAGATGCCTAACATAACATGGCTCGAGGGCTCCTTTGTGGAAACCATAAAGGGGTGGCAATCGGGGTGGTTCTATATCACCGAGCCGCGTGACCCCGCATGGGTAGCGGCCCCCGAGTTCCGATCTGGAATGCCCATGCAGCTCACCTCCAGGAAAGAGAAGGGCCTGTCCTGGGGTAGTTCGAAAGAGCTGACCGGACTCCAAACATGTATTCAAAACATGGTGGACAAGAAGCTCAAGCTTGTCAACATAGTCCAGGTTATGCTCATCCGCCGGATACTCCCGTGCCAACAATGGGAGTTCACCTTGTGGGAGTTCAATCCGGCGCAACACCGAACTCTGAACAGGCTCTTTGACACGACTCATGAAGACGCCTGGAGGGTGTTGTTCAAAAGTGCTGAGGTCCCTCCCCCTATTACTGAGGATCGCGGATTCAGCGCAAAGCACCAAGCTAGTGTGGTAAGCTGCTTTACCTTTCACAGGATACTTATTTTTTATATAGATTGACTCTATGCGGGATCTAAACTCCCGTACCTTTGACAGGACTGGCAGAAGATGGCCGGACAGATCTACTGTCCGGCTCCTTTGCCCGAAGGCCCCGCAGACGCTCTTCTGGCGAAGATGTTGACTCCGGCCCCTTATAAGGTGCCGGAGAAGACTAAGAAGGCCAAGGGAGCTCAAAAGAGTTCCCGACGCCAGGCGTCGTCGGACTCACCGTCTGATGACTCTACGATGCACTCTTCCCCCGAAAACGAGGAAGAAGAAGAAGAAGAAGAAGATGCTCCCCCACCGACTGGGGGAGACAGAAAAAGGAAGGCTGCCCCAACCGGGGAGGCCAGAGGGTCCAAGAAGGGAAGGACTCTCCTTTCGGACAGTTCCACCGCCACCGATGAAGGCGAAGGCGAGTGGCTGCCCAGGGTCAAGCCCCCGGGGAGATCGTAAGTATTTGGATACCAGAGTAACTCCTAGGATTCCTTTGTCGCATTGCTTTCCCTAACATCGAACGCAATTATGCAGGCCGCCATGAGCCAGTATCGATGTATCATCGGACGGCTCCTTGGGCTTGTCGGACATGGATAGTGATCCAGTCTCGACCGCCACCTCCCCTCATCCTGCCTACGACGCCGAGGCGTTGTCTCAAGAGGCACCGGATCGAGGGGAGACAGTCCCGGAGGCGCCTCAAGGCGACCTTCCAGACTGCGGGAGCCGCGGGGACGGGGCCCCTGAGAGCTCTGAGTTCGTCCCTCAGCCGAACACCGTGCCGGACCCTCCAGCGGTTCCGGGCTCGGGCAGGCGGTCTCCTTCTAAGAGGGGTGAGACGCATGTGCCGGTGACCTCTGTCCATCCAGAGGCACCGGAAAATCTGCTGGAAGCGCTTCGCAGCGCTTCCATCGACGAGGAGCACCGCACTATCATGAGTGCGGTGATCCAGAAGGTTCAGTCCGCCAAGTGCGGATTGACTGAAGCATGTGCCAGCCTCCTAACGGGCTTTGAGGTTAGTGTTTTAAAATGTAGTAGAAATATTACCGCATAGAGAGTATCCCCTGATGCTTTGTTCGGTGTTCACAAACAAAAGCCAAATAGAGGATCAAATAATATCGCAGGAGTCTAATATATGTATGTCAATATGCATATACAGGCTCCGCTGCTGGCATCCGCTGCACTAACTGCGGAGGTCGCCATACTGAAGCAGGACCTCGAGGGGTCCAAGAAAGAGCTCGGCCTTGCTAAGAGGCAGCTCGAGGAGAACAAGGGTAAGTAATACCCTGTCTATACATATGTATATATAAAAAGGGACGCGATTGCAAAATGACAGGATCATTGTATGTTTGCCATGGGCCACGACCGAGGTGGCGACCCTGAAGCAAGCGCTAGCCAAGGCCGAAGATACAGCGGCCAAGGAGCGCACCGAGCGAGAGAAGCACGAGGCTCGGGTGGGCGAGGTGCAGCAAGAGCTCCAGGCTCTCATGGCAAAGCACGAGGCGTTGGAGCTTGACTCAAAGACGCGGGAGTCTGAGCTTGCCGCGGCCCTCGAGAGTGTAAAAAACGCCAAGGCCGAAGCCCAAAAGGCCCTCCAAGAGATCGACGTGATGAAGAAGATAGCGGCGGGTAAGGCTTTCTATATGAAAAGCAAGCATGTAAAAGTAAATTACTGATTACTTACCCGGATCCGGAGCTCTTTAGGAGCATTCGCAGATTTGCCCCGCAGTGTGTCCGATGCCTCACAATTTTACCAGGCCGAGGATGGAAGCTCAACGGAGAAGCAGTTCTGGTCTCAGTATGCTGAGGCCGAACATCCGGTGCCAATGAGCGACCAGCTGAAGCAGATGGTCGAGCTACATAGGGCGGCCGACCAGGCCATGAAGAGCTTTATAGTCCGGTTGTGGCCTGGCGACACCCTTCCGAACAACTTCTTCGGCCTCGTGAGGCGGCTTGTGGATGCGTGCCCACGGCTGGAGGTCGTCAAGCGATCCATCTGCATTGAAGGTGCACACCGGGCTTTCGCCCGTGTGAAATTGCAGTGGGTCAAGCTAGACGCCGTGAAGCTGATCAAGGAGGGGCCGCCGGAGGGCAAGGAGCACCGCCACCCCGAGATGTACTACGAGGGTGTTCTGCCGGGTGCCCGTCTTATCGCGGATGAGTGTTCAAAAGATGTAATATTTGAGTAAACTCGCTCGTTTTATCCTGTATTTATGAAAACATGTTTCATATGCGCTATGCAACGCTTGTTTGAATTTAAAATATTACCTTCTGTTTGGCTGTTTATCCAATTTAAAATACTCGCTCGTTTTAGTCCTCGGCTTCTGCCCCATGCCAAGAGTGTTGGGGTGTTCGGGATAAACCTGAGCACTCTTGTTCCCATATTTGGGTCCTTCGAGGGAGGTGCTCAGCACAACGAACAAGGCAACCGTACTAATAATGCTTTATCACTCTCACTTAGCCATAGTATTCTATAATTTTAAATTTCGGTGAAGCCCCTGGTATTCGGAAGGCCGAATTCGAGGCGCGATACACGCCTGTAAGCCGGACTAGGCCGGCCCCTCGCCCTAAGCGAGGTCCTGGCATCTTGAGCTTGAGGTATGCATAATGCGGTACCGCATTGAATCTAGAAAATGCGGTTCGCCCGAGCAGCGCGTGATAACCACTGCGGAACGGGACTATATCGAAGATTAACTCTTCGCTTCGGAAGTTATCCGGGGATCCGAAGACCACTTACAGTGTAATTGAGCCTGTGCAATGGGCCTCTACGCCTGGAATGATGCCCTTCAAGGTCATTTTTGTGGGTTTGATCCTTGAGGGGTCTATACCCATTTTGCGCACTGTGTCCTGATAAAGCAGGTTCAGGCTGCTGCCGCCGTCCATACGGACTCGAGTGAGGTGAAATCCGTTGATGATTGGGTCTAGGACCAGTGCGGCGAATCCGCCATGACGGATACTAGTTGGGTGGTCCCTGTGATCGAAGGTGATCGGACAGGAGGACCAAGGGTTGAACTTTGGGGCGACTGGCTCCAACGCATATACGTCCCTGAGCGCACGCTTCCGTTCCCTCTTGGGGATGTGGGTTGCGTATATCATGTTCACCGTACACACTTGCGGGGGAAACCTCTTCTGTCCTCCAGTGTGCGGCTGTCGGGGCTCCTCCTCGTCATCGCTATGCGGCCCCTTGTCCTTGTTTTCGGCAATTAACTTGCCGGCCTGCTTGAACACCTAACAATCCCTGTTGGTGTGATTGGCTGGCTTGTCTGGGGTGCCGTGTATTTGACACGAGGGATCAAGTATACGGTCCAAGATGGACGGACCCGGTGTGAAAGTGCTAGTGATCGACTAGAGGGGGGGTGAATAGGCGATTTTTATGAAAGTCTTCAAAACATGGAAGTTTCGAAGACAAACGATAGAAATAAACCTATTACCATGCAGCAGAAGGTAGACTACACTAGGCAAACCATAGTAAAGTATTCAATGGAGTGAAAGCACAATGACTAATAGCAGCTAGGCAGTAAAATCAGGTAGGAAGATATTGTGAAGCCAATCAAAACAAGCAATCACTCAGTGAAGACAAAAGATAAAGCAATCATACAATGACTTCACAAGGACCAACAGTAAGTAAAGGGAAGGGAAGGATGAAACCAGTGACTCGTTGAAGACAATGATTTGTTGGACCAGTTCCAGTTGTTGTGACAACTGTATGTCTGGTTAGGGAGGCTGAGATTCAACTCAGAAGACCTCGTCTTCACCTTATTCCCCTTGAGCTAAGGACACCCAGTCCTCGCCCAATCACTCTGGTAAGTCTTCAAGGTAGACTTCCAAACCTTCACAGACTTCGTTCACCGGCTAGAGGATTCACAGTCCTCAAGTGTAATAAGTCTTCAGATCACACAGACATGAAGACTTAAGTGATGCCTAACACTCTTTGGCTCTGGATGTTTAGGGCTTTATCCTCAAAAGGAATTCTCTCTCAAAGGCTTCGAGGTGGGTTGCTCTCAAATGACAAAAGTCGTGCACTAACTCTGAGCAGCCAACCGTTTATGGTTGTAGGGGGTGGGCTATTTATAGCCACTAGGCAACCCGACCTGATTTGTCCGAAATGACCCTGGTTCACTAAGGAACTGACACGTGTTCAAACGGTCAGATTTCAAACACACACGGCAACTTTACTTGGGCTACAAGCAAAGATGACTTATCCAACTCAGGACAAGATTTGCTCTCATAGTTTTCACTCGAAGACATAGGATTTTGGTTAAGCATCACTTCAGTCATTCTGACTGGTTCTCTTGGACCCCACTTAACAGTACGGTGGTTCCTATGATTCAACAAGGAAAAACACAGAACGATGAAACTACTAAGTCTTCGCGCTCCATAGTCTTCACACGATGTCTTCTCTTGTCATAGTCTTCAATGTGAATGTCTTCATATACCACCTTTGACTTCAATGTCTTCATACATTTTTAGGGGTCATCTCTGGTAGGAAAACCAAATCAATGAGGGACTTCTACCTGTGTTATCCTGCAATTCTCACAAACACATTAGTCCCTCAACCAGGTTTGCCGTCAATACTCCAAAACCAACTAGGGGTGGCACTAGATGCACTTACAATCTCCCCCTTTTTGGTGATTGATGACAAACTGGTTGAAGTTTTCAGCGGGGAATAAAATATGTGAAATTGTAAAGGATAGGTTATTGTCTTCATAAGTGGCAAAGGCTACCCCTGAAGATGTGCATATAAGTAATTTGCTTTTGGTATGCAAATGCACATGGCAGGTTGTACTTGTGGAGATCCTCTTCAATTTATGATGACAATTCATTATGCATGAAAAGTATGTGAAGATAATGACATGCATAATGAAAAATGGACGTCTGCAAAATGATCTAAGTGCGGAATTTATCGTCGCACATGCGGAATTTATCATCGTATCACAGAAAAGCAAATAAGTAGCAGATGACCATCGAGTTTGAGTGTTACAACTCAAAGAACCAAATGTATCAAAACGCGAGAGTTGTAAACACTAGGCAAAATATAAAACCACCACCCATATGGACCCGCTTGAAAACTATCAAACTCGTATGCTTCTCCCCCTTTTGTCAGTAAGGACCAAAAAGGTTTGAAGACATAGAGCACCTACTCGTTCCCATGAGGAGTTGGTGAAGCAGTAGGGTCATCGGAGTTGGTTGGCGGTGCAGACGAACTCGGTGCAGTGGTGATTCACGCCGGAGGTGGTGAAGTAGCATCGTCTTCATCATCGATGACACGTGCATTCACTATTGCAGCAAAGGAGGAGAACTCAGAGTCTTCAAGAGACGGAGTACGCCGCAGCAAGGTCCTTCTTGGAGGTGTTGAGTCAAACTTGAAGCGTTCAGAGAAACCATCCTCTTGAAGATCATCTTTAGAACACAGAAGCGTCAGCCCTTTCCATGTACGCCGACAAGTTTCATGGGCGACAAAGGCATTCTTGGTGGTAAGGTTGTGAATCCTGTTTACGTCCACCAAGAGGCTTTGCATTTGGCGCTTCAGCCAGTCATGATGCTTATCCTGTTTCTGATGAAGGGCAACCAGAAGCTCTCGGTCATTGAGAACATGGGATCGCTTCTTGGGCCGTTGTGCAATGGTGCTTTCAGTGGCTTCAATGAGGGCACGATGAGGTGCACGGGTAGTACCAGCCAGAGGATAAACACGAGTGACTGCTGGGTCGCCTTCAATGTGTTGAGAGAAACTTTGCTTATCAGCATTCTGAAGACTAAGGTACTCCTTGGCAGGCTCTGGATAGATGGCTTCAACTGACATGTCAACGTCAGGCAGAAAAATCCGATGATTGCGAGCAGAGGGCTGATAGGTGACAGCTGAGTGTAGTGTGATCAGACGCATAATCCATCGGGCGTAAAACTTCAAGCCAAAGAGATCAGATCTGGATGCAGCAAGTTGGCGGATGAAGAAGTCTTGTGCATTGAAGCTTTTGCCGTGAAGAATATGGAATACCAAAGTCTTCATTGCACCTTCCAGCTTTGCATGTGGAGAATGTCCTTTGATGTGCCAGAGAGTTCGCCTTATGATGTGATAGATAGTGCGTGGTAGATACTCAAGGTCTTCCACAAACAACTCCTTAGGATATTCAGCATCTGGAGGCAAAGGCTTCATCATGCTAAGCATCTGACTCATGTTGGGTTCAGGCTTGTGAAAAATGCTTTACATAGCAGCACTGTGAAGCTGACAACCAGGTTCATAAAGATCTCCTGGAGTGGGCAGGCCAGTGAGCTCAATGGTATCAAAGGCTTTGGCTTCGTGATGAACATTGCTTGTCATCCACTCAAGGACCCAAGTCTTCGGATCCCTGATGTAGCCACGAATATGAAGATTGGCATAGAATTGGAGCAGCAATTCTTCGTTCTAGTGCTCCTTGTCGGTGACGAACTGCAACAAACCAGTTACTCTGAAGCAATCCAGCGCTTCTTCCAAACAGGGCAGACCAGTTATGGCTTCAGTGTCAAGACGCATATGGGGAAAAATGCGACCTTGATTGTACATGATGCATGAGTAATAACTGCGCTGCTGATAGCTCCAGAACCGATCAGAATATATTCTTGCCTTTGAGTAGGGGTTCTTGGCGCTATTGAAGAAGGTGTTGTGTGCTTTGAAGCCATTGATATTGAATGATCCGGGTGCAGATGCAGTGCCTGGAAACCTAGGCAGCCTTGGCATTGGCTTCTGAACCTGAGGCCTGCGCTCGACGTGATAGTCAAATTGGGGATCAGTAGCAGGTGGAGGAACAAGAAGAGGCCATTTGACAGTGATGAGCTGACCATAGTTGTATGCTTGCTCAATAGTATGTGGCCTTGGTGGCGGAACAGGAGCAGTGGCATCAACAGAGGCGTCAGGCTGCACATCTGTTGCAGGTGCATCATTGGCTTCATTGGCCTCTGGCACAGTGTTAGGTGCAGGCTCCACAGTGTCTTCAGCCATGACAACGTCATTGGCTTCAGTGGTGTTAGTGGTGGCAGCCTCAGGATTCTCAACCTCCACTTGAGGAGCTGGAGGGTCGGGCACTGACACGTTCACTTCAGGAACAGCTTCTTCAGTGATGGGGGAAGTAGGGACACGTTCTTCTGCTTGTTTTTCTTCGGCCGATGCAGCCGGATTGTCTTCAGCAACTTTAGCTTCAGACTCAGAAACATTCACAGTAGGAGTGGCTTCGGGGAACACCGGACGTGCAAAAGATTGGTGGTGCAATTCTCCTTCTGAAACGCCCAAAAGAGGGACTTGGGGCCTTGGTCCTTTGCGAAGCCTGCGTAACGCTGGCGACGCCTGTGAAGATGGAGTTGGCTGGGCCTCAAAGTCATCCTCTTCTTGCACTGATAGGGTTGCTTGTGGTTGGGGAGAGCTTGGAGTATCTTGTCTCTGTGGGTGATCAGCCCACGATGCATCCTGAGCAGTTGGCATCAGAGGACGACCAATGCTGATGAGTTCGCTGTGCGTAAGCACGGGCGATGATACCAATTGGTGCTCGATCTGAGGAAGGACTTCATCATCTTCAACATTGTCATGGTGACCAATATCTTCAGTAGCGGTGGGGTCAACTGCTGGAATGTCTTCAGCTTCAGGAGCCTCTTTGGAAGCAGGCTCATGAATTACCATCCATCGTTCTTGATGCGAAGAGGCAGGACGAGCAACCGAGATGGGCTCAACAATAAGGGGCTATGTGGGAGCAGCCCGATCTTTCTTGGTTTTGCACTTCTTCTTGGAGGGAGCGACATCAGAAGCTTCAGGATGTTTCCTCTTTCTGGCTTCAGCCTCGGCAACCCTTGTCTTCTTTAATTCTGAAGCCACTGTGGGGACCTTAGGCTTCGAGCCTGTCATACTGGCTGGGAAGACAATGGGATGTGCTTCCTGCCTTGTTGCTTCGGGTTCGGCCACAGCTGGCTTCTTCTTCTTCGTTGCAGCCATACTGGGATCGATGCCAGGACGCCCAAGAGCCTTGCGCTTTTCAGCTTCATTGTAGGATTGCATGCACTTGTCAGCCAGACTCTTCATGCGCTCACGAGAACCTTTAGCTTCTTCGCGTTTCTTGAGAATGGCTTCCTTGAGCTCGTGCAGCATAGTCTTGAAATTCTTGACATCTTGCACGCTGAGCTTTGCCATGTGCTGCTTGAACTGAGCTTTCTCATAGTCGATCTATTGCTTCAGTTCAACGATGCGCTGAGCTAGATCTAGCTCAGAAGCAATGGCGCCAGTGAAAGCAATGCTGAGGCCAATTGGAAGTTGCAGATCATCAAAGCTGAGATTGGGGGTTTCAAACCACTCATCAATGAAGTTGTGAAGGATTGCTACGTCAAAGAGAGGCAAATCATTGAATATTTCTGCTTCTTCTTTTCTCTTGATCAGTTCCTCAAGAGCGTCATCTTCAAGATCTTCATCGCTGGACAGATCAATGGCGTCATTGCGCAGAATAGCAGCAGCAGTCAGTTCTTGGCTGGTGGGTTGCAAGGGCATCTTTACTCTCGAGGGCTTGGAGATGCGTGACAAATCTTCAGACTGCACACTATGTTCAGGAGGTGCAATGGCCAGAGGCTTCGGCTATAAGACCTTTGGTGCAGGAGCACGCTTTGAAGCTTTAGGCTTCTTCAGTTTCTTTGGCTTCGGCGGTGCAGGCGCTTCATCAGATTCAGCGTCATCTGCAGGCTCATCCACGGCTATCCCTTGAACTATGATATGAGTGATGAGACCTTCCAGGTTAAAGAAGGGCCCAACAAGATTGGGTTCAGCTTCGCGGGTGCCATCAGCACGGGGAGCAGAAGGACCAGGGTTCAAGTCTAGTCCCAATGACTTCTTGTTTTGCTTAGCCGAATTCTTGGCAAACTGAAGGTTGCGCTTGAACAGATTATCATCGCGGCACCATAGTAATGAAGATGGGTCTGCATCCGCAGGCTGCGGTCCATGGACCATGCAAGGATAGAAGCTTGTTCAATGGCTTCAGCTCTGGACTTGGGTTGAAGATTTCTGTATAGAATGTCTCCCCATGGTCGCTTGATGGCATTCTTCTCAGCATATTCCTGGGTCACGAACCTGTACTTGAACCACTGTTCTGCCCCATATCTTCGAATCCACTGGATTCGAGTTTTTCGCTGATTGTAGTCCTCCTCTGGATATGTCTTGTACAGCTCATAGAGGTCAGGAGGCAAATCTCTTGAGGTGTTGCCACGATGCTGTCTGCCACCCTTTCTTGTAGGTTTCTCTGGTGCCATGAAGCTTAAACTGAAGGGCTTCAACATGTTTAAAGGCTTCAAAGGCTTTCGCTTTCTGGTCAAACAGGAACTGGCTTCGAGAGAGTTAATGTGATGCTGTAAGAATTCTGCAAACGAATGTAGACTATGAGAACCAAGGGATTCTCCCACGGACATGTACCTGTGACAGCATTAAGGTGTGAGGGAAGGGGAAGAGGTCATATGCATTCTCAGAAGATTTTGAAGATAAATCAGTTTAGAAGACATTGACCTCATAGTGCAAAGACATTCACTCATAGATAGAGAGTTGGTTCCAGATTTTTACGAATCCATGAATAAGTACAAGTGAGGAATCTAACTACTTTGTGAAGCATAAGTGAACATACTAGGCATATTATGAGATGCAGTATGAAATAGATCCAACTTGTGTGAACAGAAACAGCTTGTGGTAGAAAGTGATGAATCTATAGGATCAAAGGGACAGTAAAAAGGAAGTTTTATTTACCACACGAAGAACTGCTAGACCGAGTGGGAGAGGAGGCCAAGCAGTTCGATCGTCCGTGCCCTAACTTGGCGATGGAGGACACCTACGGCGAAGGCGGAGAAGGCGATGTCTGTGGCCAGCGTGGAGACGGCGTTGGTGAGGTCGCGGCAGCTAAGCGCTTCATCGTCGGCATCGTCGAGGGCTAGCGGTGGCGCTAGGGTTTGTGCGAGAGTGGAAGAAAGTATAATGACTGTGGTGAGGCGTGTATTTATAGGGATAGGGACGACACAGTGTTATTACACAGGTGCCCCTGGCGATTCACATCTGAAGGACACGTGGCCATCATGCAACATATCAGAGGTTGTTCCACGTTCCCACACATGCCTGGATTGTCGGGTGGTCGTTCCCACTTCTTCGGGTTTCAGGTGAAGGAATTAGCATTGAAAACAGACTTAATGTTTGTCTGTGTATCTTCTACTGACTAGGACGCAGAGAAGACTTTCGATGGTTTCAATAGAATGCATATGATTTGGACAGATAGAGTTTGAGATAGAAAGCATAGAGAGATTAGGGTCCGATCACATTCACTTAGTTCAAAAGATTCAACAACGAAGACGTAGCTATAAGTGAATGTTGTAGAGGACAGAACACTAGTATGTATATATCAGAAGACAATCAAGTCAACCTAGTGAAGATAATCATGAAGACAAGTTGAAAATGAAGACAAACAAAATGTGAAGACATAGCACATGTAACGCCATGGGTAAAACACTTCAAACAGAAGAATTTGGTGGTGGCGTTACCCACCGTATAGGAAGTATTAGACCCAGACACGGCGCACAATTATCGTGGCGCTCCGAAGTCAAATTCCATGTTAATGTATTCACACTCAGAATGTAAGTCTTCATTGATTGAAGATATACTTTACTTCGTGTGTTGCACATCTAAGTCATCAACATGCATAAGTGTTAGGATGTGTGCCTGATCACAGGACATTTGAGGATTCCAAGATATTTAGCTCACACCGTAACTTGCAAAACCTCTTCTCATCCAAGGGCTTGGTGAAGATATCTGCCAATTGCTCTTCAGTGTTGACGTGTATGATATCAATATCTTCCTTCACAACATGATCTCTGAGAAAGTGATGACGAATTTCAATGTGCTTTGTCTTTGAGTGATGAACTGGGTTGTTGGCAATCTTGATGGCACTTTCATTGTCGCAGTAGAGTGGTACTTGCTTCAGGTGAATGCCATAGTCTTTGAGTGTTTGCTTCATCCATAGAAGCTGAGCGCAGCAAGATCCAGCAGCAATGTATTCAGATTCAGCAGTGGAGAGAGATACACAGTTCTGCTTCTTTGAAGACCAACATACAAGTGATCGTCCCAGAAAATGACATGTGCCTGATGTAGACTTGCGATCCACCTTGTCACCAGCATAATCAGCATCCGAGAATCCAACTAGATCAAACTATGAGCCCTTTGGATACCATAATCCTAGTGTTGGGGTGTGAGCCAAATATCTGAGAATTCGCTTCACAGCTAAGTGATGTGATTCCTTTGGTGCCGCTTGGAACCGGGCACACATGCAAACACTAAGCATGATATCTGGCCTAGATGCACATAAATAAAGTAAGGAACCAATCATGGAGCGGTATACCTTTTGATCGAACTCTTTACCATTGTCGTCGTGACCCAGATGATGTTTGGCTAGCATTGGCATCGTGTAGCCTTTGCAATCTTGCATTCCAAATTTCTTCAGGCAATCTTTGAGGTATTTCTCTTGAGATATAAAGATGTCGTTGCATTGCTGGCGTATTTGAAGACCAAGGAAGAACTTCAGCTCACCCATCATGGACATCTGATATTGCTCTTGCATCATATATCCAAACTCGTCAGTGTATTTCTGATTGGTGCAGCCGAAGATAATGTCATCCACATATATTTGGCACACAAACAGTTCACCACCATATGTCTTCGTGAAGAGAGTGGGGTCGAGGGAACCAGGTTTGAAGCCTTTGCTCTTCAGGAAGTCTTTGAGTGTGTCATACCAAGCCCTAGGGGCTTGTTTGAGGCCATACAGTGCCTTGTTGAGCTTGTACACCATATCAGGATGTTTTGGATCTTCAAAGCCAGGAGGTTGTGCAACATACACTTCTTCGTCAATCTTGCCATTGATAAAAGCGATCTTCACATCCATTTGATGCAGAAGAATGTTATGATGATTTGCATAGGCCAGCAGTATGTGTATGGCTTCAAGTCTAGCCACAGGAGCAAATGTCTCATCAAAGTCAATCCCTTCGACTTGAGTATATCCTTGAGCAAGGAGATGAGCTTTGTTTCTGACAACTTGACCATGTACATCTTGCTTGTTGCGATATATCCATTTGGTGCCTATTATATTGTGCTTGCGAGGATATGGACGCTTAACCAGTTCCCATACATTATTCAGCTCAAACTGTTGAAGCTCTTCTTGCATATCTTGAATCCATTCAGGTTCCATGAAGGCTTCATCAACTTTCTTGGGTTCAGATATTGAGACAAATGCGAAGTGTCCATAGAAATTTGCAAGTTGTGTTGCCCTTGAATGAGTGAGTGGACCTGGTGCATTGATGCTATCAATTATTCTCTCAATCTGCACTTCATTTGCAACACGAGGATGTACAGGACGAAGATTTTGCTCTTGTTGATCATTTTCACCGTTAGAAGGATTTTCTTCAGGCAGAGCATTGTCTTCAGGTTGATCAGGTGCGGAGATGATAAGTTCCTCTTCAGGCTGAGCTTCAGAAGGTATGATTTCTCCAGTTCCCATAAGTTTGATTGATTCACGGATGGAACTTCATCTAGCACATTTGGCAGGTGCTCTCTTTGCGAGCCGTTAGTCTCATCAAATAGCACATCCACAGTTTCAACCACTTTATAGTGAAAGAGGTTGAAGACTCTGTAGGAGTGCGAATCCTTTCCATATCCAAGCATAAAACCTTCATGTGCTTTTGGTGCAAATTTTGAAGTGTGATGCGGATCCTTGATCCAGCACCTGGCACCAAATACTCTGAAGTAACTGACATTTGGCTTCTTGCCAGTAAGGAGCTCATAGGAAGTCTTGTTCAGAAGCTTGTGAAGATGAACACGGTTGATGATATGGCATGCAGTATCAATGGCTTCAGGCCAGAATTTTCTTGGAGTCTTGTATTCATCAAGCATCGTTCGAGCCATCTCAATAAGTGTTCTTTCTTGCGTTCGACGATGCCATTCTGCTGTGGCGTGTACGGAGCTGAGAATTCATGTGTGATGCCCAAAGTATCAAGATATGTATCTAGACCAGTGTTCTTGAATTTAGTGCCATTGTCACTTCTGATGTGCTTTATCTTGACGCCATAGTTGTTCATTGCTCGATTGGCGAAGCGTCTGAAGACATCCTGCACTTCAGTCTTGTAGAGGATTATATGCACCCAAGTATATCTTGAATAATCATCAACAATGACAAAGCCATAGAGACAAGCAGTAGTAGTAAGAGTTGAGTAATGAGTGGGGCCGAAAAGATCCATGTGGAGCAGTTCGAAGGGTTGAGTCGTTGTCATGATTGTCTTCGAGAGATGCTTGGCCCTCGTCATCTTTCCTGCTTCACAGGCACCGCATAAGTGATCCTTCTTGAACTTGACGCCCTCGATGCCTATGACATGCTTCTTTCTTGCAAGAGTGTGCAAGTTCCTCATGCCAGCATGCCCTAGCCTCTGATGCCAGAGCCAGCATTCTGAAGCTTTTGCTAGAAGACATACAGCAAGTTGTGGTCCTGCTGAGAAATCTACCACGTACAAATCATCTTTCCGATACCCTTCAAACACTAGAGACTTGTCAGATTCCATTAGAACAAGGCAACGATATTTTCCAAACATCACAATCATGTTTAAATCGCAAAGCATTGAGATAGACATTAAGTTGAAACCAAGGGATTCAACAAGCATGACTTTATCCATGTGTTGATCCTTTGAGATTGCAACTCTACCTAGACCCAATACCTTACTTTTACCAGTGTCAGCAAATGTGATGTGACTTTTGTCAGATGGACGTAAGGTTGAGTCCATAAAAAGGCTTCGCTTGCCAGTCATGTGATTGGTACACCCACTATCAATAATCCATTCTGAAGCAGCTAGTGTCGTACCCTACAGTGCAGTTAGGGGGATAGGCTTCACGAAGAGAATTGTGAAGCAAAAACATTTGACGAGCCAGTGGATTATGAAAGCTTAGATTGAGATTAGGACTTATAGGGCAAGTAGCAAGCGACTCAGGAACAAAGTACATAATAAGACCATTTGGGCATTTGATCTTGCGCCCTACAAGATGTTTAAGGTCCCCAGCAATAGTTTCAGACGATTTTGGTTTTCAGCTGCTTTCCCTGCAAAAGAGAGTTAAGCTTTCTTAGCCACCCACATCTTCAAGGGTGGCTTCGAAGCAATGAGTCTAAGTGCAGCATCTGAGAACTTTGGCTTTGGAGCCCTAGCAAAAAGTCTTGCAGGTGGACAATAGTACTCATAAGAATAAGCAGAATAGTTCTTGGTCTTATGAACGTGGCGGTTTGACGAAACGCGCTCATATTCACAGGCCTGAGTATGGCTTCCCTGCAAAACATTTGCGTTAGTGCGACTCAGGTGAGTCCTCTGTCTATATGAAGCCTTTGGACCGTATGAAGCCTGTGGTCTGGGGTTTGTCTTCTTCACCTGTGGTGTCATGATGACATTCACAGGAAGATTCTCCAAACACCTTTTCGGCACCCAAACCTTCTTCATAGGCGGCCCATTCTTGCAGTTAGTACCAATATACCTGGCAAACACTTCACCATTCTGATTCTTAAACAGTTTATATTTTGAATCAAAGGATTCATCAATAACAATGGGATTAGCACAAGTGAAGCCAGATAGGGTGGATGGATCCACTAAAAATCCCTTTGCAGCAACCCATGTGGTTTTGGGGTACTGCTCAGGTTTCCAGTAAGAGCCATCAGCATTCATTTTCCTTTCGAACCCAACACCCTCTTTCCTAGGGTTTCGGTTTAGGATCTGCCTCTTGAGGACATCACATAGTGTCTGATGCCCTTTGAGACTTTTGAACATCCCTGTTTCAAGAAATGTCTTCAACCTAGCATTCTCATCAGCATTAGAAGTGGCATCCTCAGTAGAGGGGTTAGTTATCACATCAACAGTTGAAGATATTGCAACAGTAGCAGCAGTAGAACATTCAGCAACAGAAGTAGCGTTATCACGCTCAATGCATTTAAGACATGGTGGTTCAAAACCTTCCTGAGCGGAACTGATCTGTTTGGCGTGAAGTGACTCGTTTTCCTTTTGAAGATCTTCATGAGCCGCTCTCAATTTTTCAAGGTCTTGCTTCCTTTGAAGATAATCATAGGAAAGCTTTTCATGAGATGTTGAGAGCGTTTCATGACGACTTTCAAGTTCCTCATACTTAACATGAAGATTTTTTATGTCTTTAATTAAGGACTGAGATCGAGTCATTTCAGCGTCCAACAGGTCATCGCTTTTGTCTAATAGTTTTTGAATATGTTCCATAGCTTTTTGTTGTTCAGTTGCAATTTTAGCAAGTGTTTTGTAGCTGGGTTTGGAACCACAATCAGAGTCATCTTCACTTGATGTTTGATAGTGAGTGGGGCGTGAATTTACCTTGGCACCGTGTACCATGAAGCAGTAGGTGGGAGTGGAGTCGTCCTTGTCATTAGCATCGGCGTTGGTGACATTGTCTTCAGTGTTGAAGATGGACTTGGCAACGTAGGCTGTAGCCAGACTTGCCACACCAGAATCGGACTCCTCCTCAGACTCCACCTCCGCCTCCTCAGAAGCGGACTCCTTCCCCGAATCCATTTCCTTGCCAACAAACGCACGAGCCTTGCCAGATGAGCTCTTCTTGTGTGATGAAGACTTTGAGGAAGACTTGGAAGAAGACTTTGAGTATTTCTTCTTCTTCTTGTCGTCAGAATCATAATCCTTGCTCTTCTTTTTCTTCTTGTTCTCATTGTCCCACTGCAGACACTCAGAGATGTAGTGGCCAGGTTTCTTGCACTTGTGGCATGTTCTCTTCTTGTAGTCATGAGCAGAAGCTTCATCATTCCTTGAGCTTGATCTTGAGGACTTTCTGAAGCCTTTATTCTTGGTGAATTTTTGGAACTTCTTCACAAGCATAGCAAGCTCCTTTCCAATGTCTTCAGGATCATCAGAACTGCTGTCAGATTCTTCTTCAGATGAGGAGACAGCTTTTGCCTTCAAGGCACAAGTTCACCCATAGTTGGGACCGTAGATATCTCTTTTCTCAGAAAGCTAAAACTCATGCGTGTTGAGCCTCTCAAGTATGTCAGACGGATCGAGTGTCTTGAAGTCAGGACATTCTTGAATCATCAGGGCTAGGGTGTCAAACGAGCTGTCAAGTGATCTCAGGAGTGTCTTGACGACTTCATGCTTGGTGATCTCAGTAGTGCCGAGGGCTTGAAGCTCATTTGTGATGTCAGTGAGTCGATCAAACGTGAGCTGAACATTCTCATTGTCATTTCTCTTGAAGCGGTTGAAGAGGTTGCGAAGGACACTGATTCTCTGATCTCTCTGGGTTGAGACGCCTTCATTGACCTTGGAGAGCCAGTCCCAGACTAGCTTAGATGTTTCCAAAGCACTCACACGGCCATACTGTCCTTTGGTCAAATGAGCACAGATGATGTTCTTGGTAGTGGAGTCCAGTTGAACGAACTTCTTGACATCAGCATAGGTGACACCTTCACCAGCCTTGGGAATGCCATTCTTGACGACATACCATAGGTCGACATCAATGGCTTCAAGATGCATGCGCATCTTATTCTTCCAGTAGGGATATTCAGTTCCATCGAAGACGGGGCATGCAGCGGAGACTTTGATTATCCATGCAGTCGACATAGCTAAAACTCTAGGTGGTTAAACCGAATCACACAGAACAAGGGAGTACCCTGCTCTGATACCAATTGAAATTGCTAGTGATCGACTAGAGGGGGGTGGATAGGCGATTTTTATGAAAGTCTTCAAAACATGGAAGTTTCGAAGACAAACAATAGAAATAAACCTATTACCATGCAGCGGAAGGTAGACAACACTAGGCAAACCATAGTCAAGTATTCAATGGAGTGAAAGCACAATGACTAATAGCAGCTAGGCAGTAAGATCAGGTAGGAAGATATTGTGAAGCTAATCAGAACAAGCAGTCACTCAGTGAAGACAAAAGATAAAGCAATCGTACAATGACTTCACAAGGACCAACAGTAAGTAAAGGGAAGGGAAGGATGAAACCAGTGACTCGTTGAAGACAATGATTTGTTGGACCAGTTCCAGTTGCTGTGACAACTGTACGTCTGGTTAGGCAGGTTGAGATTCAACTCAGAAGACCTCATCTTCACCTTATTCCCCTTGAGCTAAGGACACCCTGTCCTCGCCCAATCACTCTGGTAAGTCTTCAAGGTAGACTTCCAAACCTTCACAGACTTCGTTCACCGGCGATCCACAATGACTCTTGGATGCTCAGAATGCGACGCCTAACCGGCTGGAGGATTCACAGTCCTCAAGTGTAATAAGTCTTCAGATCACACAGACAGGAAGACTTAAGTGATGCCTAACACTCTTTGGCTCTGGGTGTTTAGGGCTTTATCCTCGCAAGGAATTCTCTCTCAAAGGCTTCGAGGTGGGTTGCTCTCAAACGACAAAAGCCATGCACTAACTCTGAGCAGCCAACCGTTTATGGTTGTAGGGGGTGGGCTATTTATAGCCACTAGGCAACCCAACCTGATTTGTCCGAAATGACCCTGGGTCACTAAGGAACTGACACGTGTTCCAACGGTCAGATTTCAAACACACACGACAACTTTACTTGGGCAACAAGCAAAGCTGACTTATCCAACTCTGGACAAGATTTGCTCTCATAGTCTTCACTCGAAGACATAGGATTTTGGTTCAGCATCACTTCAGTCATTCTGACTGGTTCTCTTGGACCCCACTTAACAGTACGGTGGTTCCTATGACTCAACAAGGAAAAACACAGAACGACGAAACTACTAAGTCTTCGCGCTCCATAGTCTTCACGCAATGTCTTCTCTTGTCATAGTCTTCAATGTGAATGTCTTCATATACCACCTTTGACTTCAATGTCTTCATACATTTTTAGGGGTCATCTCTGGTAGGAAAACCAAATCAATGAGGGACTTCTACCTGTGTTATCCTGCAATTCTCACAAACACATTAGTCCCTCAACCAGGTTTGTCGTCAATACTCCAAAACCAACTAGGGGTGGCACTAGATGCACTTACACGGTGTACTTTGTTTGAATGGATTTTTCTGCTGACCGGGTTTAGAGCCTTTGAATCCGGCATAGACAAGCTGAATCAACAGACAGATATGTGCAAAGAAATCTTCACAATAAACATTCGAACAGAGATTGAATGAATGAATTCCAAAGTTAACATTACACGACCATTAAGGTGAGAAGCCACTTAGACAAAGGTTGATGAATGAAACAACAAGGTACAACTGGAACAAATAAATGGTAAGGATCACCCAATCCCATACCAATTATCTGTCGGAAGAATAACTAAGAGCTACTTGAGTTCCCACCTATTAACTCCCGAAATTTTCTAGTTATGCAATCTGGTGTTGAGGATATAGGGAGGCACAATATATATCACACAACTAACAAGCCCTATGCTCCAATGTATCCATCCGTCAACACATAACCAAGAAAACTCCAAAAATTGTGTACCGCACCTTCGAAAAGCATCTGTTATACTAGCAGTGGCAATACTCCCGAACTCCCTCCCTAGTACTAGGTGGCGTCTAGGTTATCTCACCACTAAGTGCATAAAAGAGATTTTCGATGTTGGCGAGCTCAGGTATTCCAGAACTGCAACGATAAAGTTGTGACGACAACACCTCGGAGCTCAACTCCCCGGGACACAGCCACAACCCCTAAATGTTAGGAGGCACCAATAACAATGTTCTCATCATAAGAATATCGGAACAATCCCAAGATACCCGCGCGATCCTAATTTTTTTAGTGAAAATGAGGAGAGGAAACCCAAAACATCTACGTCAGGAGTCCTTACCAGAGCGACGAAGGGGGTTGAGGAGTAAAAAGAATCATACTCTCCGATATATATAATCCTAAGACTCAAAACAGTTTTGTTCTAGACTCAACAACGTCAGCGGTTCGATCAAGCAGGGGGCTCCTAAGTCAGGATGGCTCTGATTACCAACTTGTAACACCCAAGATGCGTCTATATCCCCCACGTGTCGAGGCACGACTTAGAGGCATAACCGCATTTTGGTATGATCGCAAGAAGGGTCATCTTCACACAATCCCATGTAAATGAACAAGGAAGTAAATAGTTGGCTTACAATCGCCACGTCACACAATGATCAAATTATTCATACATCAAACAGAGTACCCACAAGGTCCGACTACAAACGGATCCAAATGAAAAGAAGACAACCCCCATGCTGAGTCCCATTCGTCCCTACTGGGCACCACTACTGATCATCCGGAAGAACGTAGTAACGGCCAAGGTCTTCGTCGAACTCCCACTTGAGCTCGGTGGCATCACCTGCATTGGTATCATCGGCACCTACAACTGTTTTGTAGTATCTCTGAGTCACGAGGACTAAGCAATCTCAAATCCCGTGAGATCAAGAGTATTTAAGCTTAAAGGTAGGATGTGGTTATAAGGTGGAGTTGCAGCAAGCACTAAGCAAATATGGTGGCTAACATACGAGTACAAGAGTAAGATGAGAAACTACGCAATGGATGCAGAGCTATAAGTGATCAAGAAGTGATCCTGAGCTACTTACATCCAAACATAACCCCATCGTGTTCTCTTCCCGAACCTCGTCGAAAAGATACTATCACGGTTACACATGTGGTTGGTGTATTTTAATTAAGCCAAGTTTCAAGTTCTCTACAACCGGATCTTAACAAATTCCCATCTGTCACATAACCGCGGGCACGGCTCTCAAAAGTTTAAACCCTGCAGGGGTGTCCCAACTTAGCCCATGACAAGCTCACGATCCGTGGAGACAATCCTCCATCGTGGGACACCCCGAGTATTCTCGGAATCCCGGTGCACAAGCTATTTGAAGAAAGGAAAACTATCCCAAGGAGATATCCCAGTGAGTCAAACCCGTGTCTAGAGCCGCGCGCTCTCCATCTACGGACTCATTCGTCTATGCTAAGTGGACGATAGCCAAAATACCTCGAGTTGCCCCGAGGCGGCACTGCCGACTGCTGGGTAACTGGACCAACACTCATGAGGAGCACTGGCCTGTGGGTTGATTAAGAATCCTCGGGTTAATTACTCCCTATGTAAATTTTAGTTGTTATTAGGCAAATGGTAAAACCAATGTTGGATCTCCTCGGGAAAGCTTTACTTTGGGCGAAGAGACAAGGGGGCCCATAACACCCCGACCGTGTTAGGAACGCAAAATTCAAGGAACATAACACCGGTATGACGGAAACTAAGGCGGCAAGAGTGGAACAAAACACCGAGCAAAAGGCCAAGCCTTCCACCCTTTCCCAAGTATATAGATGCATTAATTAAATAAGAAATATTGTGATATCCCAACATATCCATGTTGCAACATGGAACAGCCTGCACTTCACCTGTAACTAGCAACGCTATAACAGGGGCTGAGCAAAAGCGGTAACCTAGCCAAACAACGGTTTGTTAGGAAGGTGGGTTAGAGGCTTGACATGGCAATACGGGAGGCTTGAAAAACAAGTGATAGGTAGCATGACATAGCCATAGAAAGAACAACTAGCAAGCAAAGATAGAAGTGATATCGGGGGTAATGATCATCTTGCCTGCAAAGTTCTCACGGTTGTCGAAAGCTTGCTCCTCGTAAACATAGTCGACAGGATCCTCGTTCACGAACTCGTCTCCCGGCTCTACCCAAAGCAAGAACACAAGCAAGGGAACAACAATCAATCACGGTGCAATGCACAAGCAACATGATGCAAGACATGGCATGGGATGCAATATATGATGTGCAATGCATATGGGTACTCCAGAAGGGAAAAGATGAATGTGGCACCAACTTGGAAAACCAAGCATGCCACTGGATAGGTTGAGAGATTTCGGTTGAAATCGATATGAAGATCACCAAAAACGGATGCACTGTTTGCAAATGACGAGCAAAACAAGAACAATGCAAAACTGCACTTAACAGCAACATAGCACTTAAGATGCATCATGAAAATATGCTACAACACTCCAACATAAAAATGAAACACATGGCAGTGAAGTACAGGTGAAGCTCTAAAATCATGATCACTGAGCTTATGCTAGAACTCACAAGAAAATGTCTAAAACAACATGGTAAAAATGCAAATGACAACAATTTCACAGACTTGGCAGAAATTCACTGATCATGGCAGAAACAGCATCAGGTAGCAATATGTAGAGCTAGTAAACTACAAGCTACAGGAACATATCATGGCAAACTTGAGCATGGCATTCTAGTACTAAAGGCAATGAACAAAACACCCTTACTGAACTTGAGCCTAAAACCCACAGAAAAGATGGTAGCATCAATGCAAACATGGCAAGTGATATGAACAGGTTCCAGACTTGAGAAGAAAATCATGCATGGCAGAGACAGATTCATGATAGCAACTTTGCAAGCTTGTGCAACTCACCACATAGCATTTCAAGGTATAACAAAGCAACCAACAGTAAGAAGACACATTTAGGAAGCGAAACATGGCAAGATCATGGTCATAGGGTGCATGGATCACTAGCAAAACACATGGCAAAAATGCACTTCCTCTTAACAAACTGACAACAATAATATTTAGCAAAACTATGGCATGGTAATGACAAGCTATAGTACGCCATAATTACCAACAAAGGCATGGATGAATAGAGCATAACCATATCTTCAAAATATCCTTACTGAACTCCATCAAAATATGCATGGGTTCACTAGAGGCAACAAGTTAACATAGCAACCTAATGTAACAGGAAAAGACTTAGCAAAAAATCTAAGTGGCTGAAATCAGCAACATCAAGTGGCCTACTTAGCATGCTTGTGCTAGTCACCACAGGGCACATAAAAATACAAGGATTGCACCATAGTAAAGGTGGCATGAAGATGCTCCTAAGACATGTTGACATGATGCTCAAAGGAGAAACACACAAAATGCTATGAAAATAGACTTTCGTGGAGACAGTCAAGGTGTTGCAGCAGGAGTGGTTCTACATCACCGAACCCAGTGATGCCAAGTGGACGGCCGCACCTGACTTCAGATCCAGACCCCCGACGAGACTCACCTCATGGACCGCCAAGGGCCTTGATTGGGGGTCCTAGCCAGAGGTGATGATGCTGTAAAAGCGCATCTCCAATGTGGTGGGAAAAAACACCGACTCACAAATGCGATCCAGGTGATGCTCTTCCGCCGTGTTCTCCCCTGTCAACTCCGGGCCTCCCCTATGTGGGAGTTCAATCTGGATGAGCCCTGGACCTTGAAGTGCTTCTTCAGCACCATGCACAAAGATATATGGAAGCAACTTTTCAAGGCCCAGAAGAATTGGCCAATGGAGACTGAGGACATCGGGCTCAAAATCAAGAACCCGGCCTCAATAGTAAGCGTGGCCCTTCCGAAGACTTATTTGATTAACACTTCGAATGTGATAAAAATTATATTTTCCCCCTTTTAACACAAGGCTGGACGAAGAACGTGGAGCAGATCGACTGCCCGACACCACTGCCGGAGAATCCGGCCACTCCCCAGCTGACGGAGATGCTGGTTCTGGCGCCGTATCAGGCATCGGATAAGAAGGCCATGAAAAAGGGCAAAGAGGACAAGGGCGGCCCTCACCACAAACATCCTTCAGACGCCATGTCTGGAGAAACAGAAGCCCACTCCTCCCACGAGGGAGACGAGGAAGAAGAAGAGGAGGAAGCGGAAAGCGACTCCCCCTGCAAGGGGAGAAAGAAGAAGAGGACGGCCTCCAAAGACCCGGAGGGAGTGGCGCCAAGTGGGGGAAAATCGTCGTCCAGGACAGTTCGGACTCAGAGTTCGAACAAATCCGCAAGAAGCCCCTGGCCGCATCGTATGTGTTCGGATACCATTGTTTATTTTTAGTCCTCCCTTTCTATTATATAAGTTATTTTGCTATGTGCTCTTCAACCCTCCATGTGAGCTTCCGAACACTCCGTTATCGGAGGGGAGCTCTCTGCCGCCCGAGATGGCAGAGAGGGAGACGCCGCACGTGCCTCCTCACCAGTCACCATGGATGACACCAAGGTGTTGTCTCGAAGGACTTCTCCAGGCTGCGGAGGGGCGGGCAAGGCTGTCGAGAAGGCGCCCGAGGGTAATACCTTGGTTGTTGAAGACAAAGGAGAGGCGACCCCTATGGCAACCGATGGTGGAGATGCCCAACAATCCGGGCCCCACCCGGACATCGTTTCGGAGACCAATGCGGCTCCGAAATCAGGTGAGCAGCCCCCTTCAACATAGGGGGAGGAGCATCAGCTCCATCGGCGACCTCCACTAATCCGAAGGCGTCGAACACTCCAACGGAAGCACTGCAACATGCTTCCATCATGGAGGAGCACCGCACCCTGATGGGTAGTAGAGAAGGTTCAGTCCCCCAGTAGCGGACTGAATGAAGCTTTTACCAGCCTACTAACAGGCTTCGAGGTATGCGATGTAATGCTCTAGATGCTTTTTTCATATAAAGGAATATACATGTTCATAGATGGTAGCCCCTGAGACTCTGCCTGGTTTTGAAAAAAAAGGCAAGCAGAGGATCCACATAGTATTCGGAAGAGCTAACATACTTGTCTATTTTGTAATAGGCCTCCCTGTTGGCGGCAACCGCCCAGGCCGCCGAAGTGTCCGAGCTCAATCGGATGCTTCAGTTTGTCGATGAAGAGATCAACCGTGTGAACAAGCGATTTGATGAAACGCAAGGTATGCGCATAGTGTTAAAAGTGTAGCTGTATCTCATAAGTAATAGCTATATTCAGAGACTAACTCATGTAATGCTTCGATTATGAGCATAGTTGGGGCAGCCGAGGTCGATACCCTCAAAGGCGCCTTGGCAAAGCCCAACAAACTATGAAGGCTAACAAGGCAGCTGCTGACAAAGCAGCTGCAGAGCTGAAAACCGAGCAGGCCGCCCGCCGCCAACACGAAGCTCGGGTGGCCGAAGTCGAGCAGGAGCTAAAGGTCGCCATCCTCAAATGCGAGGAATTGGAGGAGAAGACTTCGGCCCAATCGACCGAACTCGCCAACGTTTTAGGAGGCTAAAGAGGCGTGGGTCGAGTCCCGGAGTGCTCGCAAGGAGATCCAGCATGCAAAATAGATAGGGGCTGGTAAGGCCTTTCTTTTGCAGAGTATATTCGAAGGTCAAAGATATGCTTTACTCACTCGGGTGTGGAGTTCTCTAGATACGTTTGCGGATCTGCCGAGGAGTGCTGTCGATGCCGCATAGTTCTTTCGAGCCCAGGAGGGGAACTCGACCGAGAAGCTGTTCTGGTCACAGTTTCTTGCGCCGGAGCATCCGATGCCTCTAAACGACCAGATGAAGCAGCCGATGGAGCTGCATAGTATGGACGGCTTGGCCATGAAGGATTTAATAGTTGGGCTTTGGCCAGCCGAACCAATTCCTAGCAGCTACTTCGGTTTGGTGAGGCGACTCGTCAATGCGCTGCCTCAAGTTGAAGCTGTGAAGCGCTCGACATGCATAGAGGGTGCTCGGATGGCCTTCGCCCGTGTCAAGATGCATTGGGCAAAGATGTAGGCCACCGATCTGGCGACCGCAAGCCAACCCGAAGGCAAGGAACACCACAAGCCGGAGAGGTACTTTGAAGACATCCTCGCGGGTACCCGAATAGTAGAGGGCCAATGCTCAAAGGACGTTATATTTGAGTAGATGTATCCGAGTGTAAAAACTGTGTTTGTGAACCCAGGCTTGTAATATATTGATGCCTGAGATCTTAAGTTATTTTCCTCCTGTGCGGCTGTTTAATTCTAAAAGTTTGCCAGTCGTTGGCCTCAGCCCCCGTATAGATGCTACGGGGGTGTTTGACATGGCGCATTACCACACTTTATCAAACGTCTTGGTCGGTGAAGGAGGTGTACGCGAAGTGAACCATGCAATCGGACTATGCGGCTTTACTACTTTCACTTAGACAAAGGAGTTTGACGGTAGGGCTAAGTACTAGCCCCTTGTGTGTGTGCGGCAGTCTAAACTAAGGTGCCTTTTCCACGCGGTTGGACAAAGTCCAACCCCTCGTATAACACGAAATAAATCACCAACGATTTGTAGTATAAGACTAAGTCGCCGAATTGCTGACCAGCTCTCGCCTTATCATGACAATCAGTTTTGGGCTTTATCTACTTAGGTATTTGACCGGACGAACCAGAAATACAATCGCAGTAGTTCTCCCTTTACGACCTTAGCCGAACAAGTGGAACGTAAGGTGGTAAGCACAGGAGCCGAGCAACCCAACTATAGACCAAAGACATGATTCGGAGCCGATGCATATAGTGCAATATTCGGGACGCCGAAGAGTACCATATAGGTGTTCGGACTTGAGAACGTGCGGAGCCAAATACAACCCCCGGTGTTTAAGGCCGGACTAAAGCACGTGTGGCAATCTGAAGTGAGGAAGGGATACAGATGACAAAAGAAATTAGTACCAAACAAAATTGGTAATCAACTATTTCCTTTATATCCTGTATAATACGTCAAGACGTGCTATTACAGATAATGCCATGAATATTAAGGCTATTTTACATGCCAAGAGTCTTACACAAGGGAAAGCTTTACACGTCTGCACCATTTCCCCTTGATGAGAAATCCTTTGAGAGGAGAAGTTGATGGTCGTCTAGAAGAAAGGGGGGCTCTAGAGAGTAGCCCCTATACAACCAAAGATTAGGCAGGTTTAATGAACCAGTAGTTTAAAAAAAGAAAGAGAGAAAGAAGGTTAAGGTCCAAATAGGGTCAAACCGTACTATAGACCATTTTCCGCAATATGCCCCGATGTTGCCCAAGGTATTTTAAGTGCGTAATTATGCATGCGCGGTACGTGTGCCACAACCTTATGGGGCAATCGGCGAAGGCTGAACTGCTAATCAATCTCCGGATCTGCCGAGTTGTCATGCTGTGATGTGGACTGGACTCGCTTGGCAGTTTCAAGGGCCTTAATGGCCGATGAGTTGTTCGGCTTGATAAGGATGTTTTGTACCTTGGTGTAAGGGTCGCAGTGTGCTCCTTAGTATGGAGGGAGCGCTCCATATTTCCATTGACTGTGATGACACCGCACGGTCCGGGCATTTTGAGCTTTAGGTAAGCATAATGTGGGACTGCATTGAAGCGAGCGAAAGCAGTTCGTCTGAGCAGCGCGTGATAACCACTGCAGAATGGGCCGATATCGAAGATCAAGTCTTCGCTTCGGAAATTCTCTGGAGAATCGAAGACTACTTCCAACGCTAAGGATCCCGTACAACGGGCCTCCACATCGGGTATGACTAATTTAAAGGTAGTGTTGCTTGGCTTGATTCTTGACGGGTCAATACGCATCTTACGGACAGTGTCTTGATAAATCAGGTTGAGACCATTGCCGCTGTCCATAAGGACTCTAGTGAGATGGTATCCATTGATGATGGGATCGAGTACCAGGGCCACCGAACCTCCATGACAGATACTAGTTGGGTGGTCCCTGCGATCAAAGGTGATCGGACAAGCCGACCATGGGTTGAATTTTGGGGAGACAGGCTCTACGGCATAGACGTCCCTTAGTGCGCGCTTGCGCTCCCTCTTTGGGATGTTGTAACATATATCATGTTCATTATTTTCACCTTGGGGGGAAACTTCTTCTGTCCCCCTATGTTCAGAGGGCGGGGCTCATCATCATCCTCGCTTTGAGGCCCTTTCCCCTTGTGTTTGGTATTTAATTTACGGGCCTGTTTAAAAACCCAGCAGTTTCTGTTGGAGTGGTTGGCAGGCTTGTTAGAGGTGCCATGAATCTGGCAATCCCTATCTAGTATTTTGTCCAAATTGGATGGACCGTCTCTATTTCCTTTGAATGGCCTCTTCCGCTGACCAGGTTTGGAGCCACTGAATCTGGCGTTTACTGATGTATCCTCATTTTCTTTGTTATTGTTCCGATGCTTGTTTTTCTTACGTCGTGGCCTTCCATTGCCATCCCTGGCCTCAGAGGTGTCGGGGTCGCTGGTGCTATTTCTTCTACGAGCCAACCAGTTGTCTTCTCCCGTGCAAAAGAGGGTCATAAGTGTAGTAAGAGCTGCCATAGTTTTAGGCTTTTCTTGGCCGAGGTGTTGGGCGAGCCATTCGTCACTGACGCTGTGCTTAAAGGTGGCTAAGGCTTCGTCATCCGGACAGTCAACAATTTGGTTCTTTTTAATTAAGAACCGAGTCCAGAGTTTGCAGGCTAACTCTCCGGGTTGCTGGACTATGTGACTCAGGTCGTCAACGTTCGGTAGCCGGACATATGTGCCTTGAAAGTTATCTTGAAAAGCATCCTCCAAGTCCTCCCAACTACCAATGGAGTTCTCTGGGAGGTTATTCAGCCAGTGCCGTGCTGGTCCTTTTGGTTTAAGGGGAAGGTATTTGATGGCGTGGAGATCATCGCCACGAGCCATATGAATGTGGAGAAGAAAATCTTCGATCCATACGGCGGGATCTGTAGTTCTATCATATGCTTCGATGTTTACGGGTTTAAACCCTTTTGGAAATTGGTGTTGCATTACCTCATCAGAAAAGCACATGGGGTGTGTGGCGCCTCTATATCGGGCCACATCACGACGGAGTTCGGATGATGTCCGTATTCGGTTCTCGGCCCGGACTTGGTTATGATTGCCGCACCAGGCTTGATGGTCATTGTCTTGTGTCAAAGCATCTCCCCTTGATCCGTAGATTGAGCTGGTATGGCCGGCTCTATTGTCCAGGTCCTGACGTAAGTCATATGTGTAACCCAGAGCCGATGCCTCTTTGCCTCTATGGCGGGGTGGCATGGGCTGGTATTCGACATAATTAGCCATTTTGTCCCATCCACACGGTCGGTCTGGTTCATCAGCATGGTGGTATCTTGATGGATTTGTCTCAAGGGCCTCGTCGTTGAATTGTGGTAGTAGCCTACGTTTTGGGTAGCTCTTTGTTGGGCGCTCAAGGTTGTATTCTTCGGCGGCCAGGACCTTGGTCCATCTGTCGTTGAGCGTGTCCTGTTCGTCTTGAAACTGTTGCTATTTCTTTTTCAGGCTCCTTGTAGTGGCGATAAGCTATCGCTTGAAGCGTTCTTGTTTGAGGGGTTCCTCTGGCATGATGAACTCTTCGTTACCGAGGCTAACGTCCTCCTCGGAGGCTGGTAGATAATTGCTATCTTCTGAATCCTCATGATCAGCAAGTTCGTCAGGGTTAACTTTTCCCTCCTCGCACTCATCATGCTCGGACACAGGCTCGACGGGGTCGTCAGGGTCTTCGGCATCATCCGGAGTGTTGTTATCTTCAGTGCCAGTATTGCTATCCTTTTCACGATGAGATCGTGAGCGGCGCCGCTGACGTCGGCCTCTAGGTGGCGCCTCGACGGGCTTGTCCTTAATCGGATCTTGAGTGCCATCATCGTCCTTCTTTTCGGGCGTATCCACCATGTACACATTGTAAGTAGAAGTGGCCGTCCAACGCCCGGTGATGGGCGGGTTTAGGCGTTGTTTGGCTCCAACATCATCGTCCATACAATCGATGTCTTCGGAGGCGTAGTCTAGCATGTCGGTTAGGTCCTTGTCGGTGTCAAAACCGGCGGATCTTGGGTAGGGGGTCCCGAACCGTGCGTCTAAGGCGGATGGTAACAGGAGGCAGGGAACACGATGTTTTACCCAGGTTCGGGCCCTCTCGATGGAGGTAAAACCCAACGTCCTGCTTGATTAATATTGATGATATGGGTAGTACAAGAGTAGATCTACCACGAGATCAAAGAGGCTAAACCCTAGAAGCTAGCCTATGGTATGATTGTATGTTGTAGTTGTTGTTGTCCTACGAACTAAAACCCTCCGGTTTATATAGACACCGGAGAGGGTTAGGGTTACACAAGGTCGGTTACAAAGGAGGAGATATCCATATCCGTATTGCCTAGCTTGCCTTCCACGCCAAGTAGAGTCCCATCCGGACACGAGACGAAGTCTTCAATCTTGTATCTTCATAGTCCAACAGTCCGGCCAAAGGATATAATCCGGCAATCCGGAGACCCCCTAATCCAGGACTCCCTCAGTCCTCGACAGTGGCAATTATGTTTGTGGTGGGTGGGATGTAAAATTCCCCACTCTCAGCCCCTAGTTTAGGCTGGGCGTAGTTCGAAAAGGATGCCGCCGTAATGGCGAGAGATCGCATTAGGTCCAGCGCCTTGTTTAGGAGCGAAACCTGGACATGCGACTGAGGAACTGCGGAGTTGGGTCCGTGATGTCTACTACACAACCTTCTTCTTGTAGACGTTGTTGGGCCTCCAAGTGCAGAGGTATGTAGGACAGTAGCAAATTTCCCTCAAGTGGATGACCTAAGGTTTATCAATCTGTAGGAGGCGTAGGATGAAGATGGTCTCTCTCAAGCAACCCTGCAACCAAATAACAAAGAGTCTCTTATGTCCCCAACACACCCAATACAATGGTAAATTGTATAGGTGCACTAGTTCAGTGAAGAGATGGTGATACAAGTGGTATATGGATAGTAGATAATAGTTTTTGTAATCTAAAAATATAAAAACAGCAAGGTAGCAAGTGATAAAAGTGAGCATAAACGGTATTGCAATGATAGGAAACAAGGCCTAGGGTTCATACTTTCGCTAGTGTAAGTTCCCTCAACAATGATAACATAATTGGATCACATAACTATCCCTCAACATGCAACAAAGAGTCACTCCAAAGTCACTAATAGCAGAGAACAAACGAAGAGATTATGGTAGGGTACAAAACCACCTCAAAGTTATTCTTTCCAATCAATCCGTTGGGCTATTCCTATAAGTGTCACTGAGGGAGTCCTGGATTAGGGGGTCTCCGGACAGCCGGACTATCTCCATTGGCCGGACAGTTAGACTATGAAGATACAAGATTGAAGACTTCGTCTCGTGTCCGGATGGGACTCTACTTGGCGTGGAAGGCAAGCTAGGCAATACGGATATGGATATTTCCTCCTTTGTAACCGACCTTGTGTAACCCTAAGCCTCTCCGGTTTCTATATAAACCAAAGGGTTTTAGTCCGTAGGACAACAACCATAACATACAACCATACCATAGGCTAGCTTCTAGGGTTCAGCCTCTCTGATCTCGTGGTAGATCTACTCTTGTACTACCCATATCATCAATGTTAATCAAGCAGGACGTAGGGTTTTACCTCCATCAAGAGGGCCCGAACCTGGGTAAAACATCGTGTCCCATGCCTCCTGTTACCATCCAGCCTAGACGCACAGTTCGGGACCCCCTACCCGAGATCCGCCGGTTTTGACACCGACATTGGTGCTTTCATTGACGGTTCCTCTGTGTCGTCGCCGTTAGGCTTGATGGCTCCTACTATCATCGATAGCGATGCCGTCCAGGGTGAGACTTTTCTCCCCGGACAGATCTTCGTATTCGGTGGCTTTCCACTGCGGGCTAATTCGCTTGGCCATCTGGAGCAGATTGAAAGCTACGCCCCTGGCCGTCAGGTCAGATTTGGAAGTTTGAACTACACGGCCGACATCCGCAGAGACTTGATCTTCGACGGATTCGAGCCACAGCCGGGCGCGCCGCACTGTCACGATGGGTATGACCTAGCTCTGCCGCCGAATAGTACCCCAGAGGCCGCACCCGCATCAGCTTCGACCCTTAGCTCAGAGCCAACTGCGCCAGTCGAGGACATATGGTTAGACATCGCCTCAGGGGCTACAGTCTTAACGGCGATCGAGCCGAACACCAGCCTAACCCTCTGCGCAGCCCGTGACTCCAAGGTGCTGGACTCTTTTCCGGACTCCGAACCATTCGCACCCCTGCCAATCGAATCCGATAGGGCGCCGATCATGGAATTCACCGCCGCGGATATCTTTCAACACTCGCCCTTCGGCGACATTCTGAATTCACTAAGGTCTCTCTCTTTTTCAGGAGAGCCCTGGCCGGATTATGGCCAACGGGATTGGGATGCGGACGGCGAAGAAATTCGACGCCCACCCACCACCCAGTTCATAGCCACTGTCGATGATTTAACCAACATGCTCGACTTCGACTCCGAAGACATCGATGGTATGGACGACGATGTAGGAGATGAACATGAAACAGCACCTATAGGGCACTGGAAAGCCACCTCGTCATATGACATATACATGGTGGATACACCCAAAGAAGGCAATGGCGACAGGATAGCGGAGGATGACCTCTCCAAGAAGCAACCCAAACGCCGACGTCAGCGGCGCCGCTCTAAGTCCCGCCAAAGCAAAAGTGGTGATACCGGCACATGAGATAATAACACTCCGGATAGTGCCGAAGAAAACAACAAACCCCTCCAGCAAGATTTAGAGCAGGAGGATAGAGGAGCCAGCTCTCCTGAGAGAGCGGCAGATGGAGAGGAGGAGGATGACAATCACATGCCCCCCTCCGAAGACGAGGCAAGCCTCGGCGACGATGAATTTGTCGTACCAGACGATCCCGTCGAACAAGAGTGCTTCAAGCGCCGGCTTATGGCCACAGCAAATAGCCTGAAGAAAAAGTAGCAGAAGCTTCAGGCTGATCAAGATCTGCTAGCTGACAAATGGACTGAAGTCCTCGCGGTCGAGGAATATAAACTCGAGCACCCCTCCAAGAGTTACCCAAGGCGCAGGTTACTACCCCGACTGGAGGAAGAAGCGTATGATACGGCTGATCGGCCACCTTGTGGCCGCAATAGCGAGGCATTCCAGCGAAAAGCTCAGCCTCCACCCCAACGCCATTCAAATAAAAAGGCGTGGGAGATACGCCAGACCTGCGAGACATATTGGAGGACAAGGCAAAGCATTCAAGATAGATCTACGGATCACGAGAGCGCACCACTCTGCGAGACGACAAACGTCACGCTGGATACAGTAAAAGCAAATCCGACCGGGCCGAACACAGCGGGCAAGACCCATTCGAGCTGCGTCGCGGTATAGCCCAATACAGAGGCGCCACACACCCCTTATGCTTCACAGATGAAGTAATGGAACATCAATTCCCAGAAGGTTTCAAACCTGTAAATATTGAATCATACGACGGCACAACAGATCCTGCAGTATGGATTAAGGACTTCCTCCTCCACATCCACATGGCCCGCGGCGATGACTTACACGCCATCAAATACCTCCCACTAAAGCTCAAAGGACCAGCGCTGCATTGGCTTAACAGCTTGCTAGTGGACTCCATTAGCTCTTGGGAAGATCTGGAAGCCGCATTCCTCAACAACTTTCAGGGCACTTATGTGCGACCACCAGACGCTGATGATTTGAGCCACATAATTCAGCAGCCAGAAGAGTCGGCCAGGCAATTCTGGACTCGGTTCCCTACAAAGAAAAAATCAAATCGTCGACTGTCCAGATGCGGAGGCCTTAGCGACTTTCAAGCACAACAACCGAGATGAGTGGCTAGCCCGGCACCTTGGTCAGTGATGTCTACAACACAACCTTCTTCTTGTAGACGTTGTTGGGCCTCCAAGTGCAGAGGTTTGTAGGACAGTAGCATATTTCCCTCAAGTGGATGACCTAAGTTTTATCAATCCATAGGAGGTGTAGGATGAAGATGGTCTCTCTCAAGCAACCCTGCAACCAAATAACAAAGAGTCTCTTGTGTCCCCAACACACCCAATACAATGGTAAATTGTATAGGTGCACTAGTTCGGCGAAGAGATGGTGATACAAGTGGTATATGGATAGTAGATAAAGGTATTTGTAATCTGAAATTATAAAAACAGTAAGGTAACTAATGGTAAAAGTGGGCGTAAATGGTATTGCAATGATGGTAAACAAGGCCTAGGGTTCATACTTTCACTATTTTAAGTCCTCTTAACAATACTAACATAATTGGATCATAAAACTATCCCTCAACATGCAACAAAGAGTCACTCCAAAGTCACTAATAGCGGAGAACGAACGAAGAGATTATGGTAGGGTACGAAACCACCTCAAAGTTATTCTTTCCAATCAATCCATTGGGCTATTCCTATAATTGTCACAAACAGCCCTAGAGTTCGTACCAGAATAACACCTTAAGATACAAATCAACGAAAACCCTAATGTCACCTAGATACTCCAATGTCACCTCAAGTATCCGTGGGTATGATTATACGATATGCATCACACAATCTCAGATTCATCTATTCAACCAACACAAAGGACCTCAAAGAGTGCCCCAAAGTTCTACCGGAGAATCGCGACGAAAACGTGTGCCAACCCCTATGCATAGGTTCCCAATGTCACGAAACCCGCAAGTTGGTCACCTTAACATACATCAAGTGGCACGTGGTATCCCATTGTCACCACAGATATCCATGGCAAGACGTACATCAAGTGTTCTCAAGTCTTTAAAGACTCAATCCGATAAGATTACTTCAAAGGGGAAACTCGATTCATTAAAAGAGAGAAGAGGGGGGAAGAAACATCATAGGATCCAAATATAATAGCAAAGCTCATGATACATCAAGATCGTATCATCTCAAGAACGCGAGAGAGAGATATCAAATACATAGCTACTGGTACATACCCTCAGCCCCGAGGGAGAACTACTCCCTCCTCGTCATGGAGAGCACCGGGATGATGAAGATGGCCACCGGAGAGGGATTGCCCCCTCCGGCAGGGTGCCGGAACGGGTCTAGATTGGCTTTCGGTGGCTACAGAGGCTTCTGGCGGCGGAACTCCCGATCTAATCTCTGTTCTGGAAGTTTTAGGATACGTGGGTATATATGGGTGAAAGGAGTACGTTGGTGGACTGAAGGGGGGCCACGAGGCAGGGGGCGCGCCCCAGGGGGGTGGGCACGCCCCCTACCCTCGTGAGCACCTCCTTCATCTTCTGACCTAGGGTCCAAGTCTATCCGGTAGGTTTCCTTCCAAAAATAACTTCTCCGGTTGATTTCGTTCCGTTTCGACTCCGTTTGATATTCCTTTTCTTCGAAACACTGAAATAGGCATAAAACAGCAAATCTGGGCTGGGCCTCCGGTTAATAGGTTAGTCCCAAAAATAATATAAAACTGGATAATAAAGCCCAATATTGCCCAAAACAGTAGATAATATAGCATGGAGCAATCAAAAATTATAGATACGTTGGAGACGTATCAGGCATCCCCAAGCTTAATTCCTACTCGTCCTCGAGTAGGTAAATGATAAAAAAGATAATTTTTGATGTGGAATGCTAGTTGGCATAATTTCAATGTAATTCTTCTTACTTGTGATATGAATATTCAGATCCATAAGATTCAAGACAAAAGTTTAATATTGACATAAAAACAATAATACTTCAAGCATACTAACAAAGCAATCATGTCTTGTCAAAATAACATGGCCAAAGAAAGCTATCCCTACAAAATCATATAGTCTGGCTATGCTCCATCTTCACCACACAAAATACTTAAATCATGCACAACCCCGATGACAAGCCACACAATTGCTTCATACTTTTGATGTTCTCAAACTTTTTCAATCTTCACGCAATACATGAGCGTGAGCCATGGACGTAGCACTATAGGTGGAATAGAATGGTGGTTGTGGAGAAGACAAAAAGGGAGAGGATAGTCTCACATCAACTAGGCGTATCAACGGGCTATGGAGATTCTCATCAATAGATATCAATGTGAGTGAGTAGGGATTGCCATGCAACGGATGCACTAGAGCTATAAATGTATGAAAGCTCAACAAAAGAAACTAGTGTGTGTGCATCCAACTCGCTTGCTCATGAAGATCTAGGGCATTTGAGGAGGCCCATCATTGGAATATACAAGCCAAGTTCTATAATGTAAAATTCCCACTAGTATATGAAAATGACAAAACAAGAGACTCTCTATATGAAGAACATGGTGCTACTTTGAAGCACAATATATGAGACTCGCTATATGAAGAACATGGTGCTACTTTGAAGCACAAGTGTGGAAAAAGGATAGTAGCATTGCCCCTTTTTATATATTTTTATTTGGCCTTTCCTTTTTTTATGGCCTTTCTCTCTTTTTTTGCCTTCCCTCTTTTTGGCCTTTCTTTTTTTATTTGGCCTTTCTCTTTTTTTTGGGACAATGCTCTATTAATGATGATCATCACACTTCTATTTATTTACAACTCAATGATACAACTCGATACTAGAACAAAGATGACTCTATATGAATGCCTCCGGTGGTGTACCAGGATGTGCAATGATGCATGAGTGACATGTATGAAAGAATTATGAACGGTGGCTTTGCCACAAATACAATGTCAACTACATGATCATGCAAAGCAATATGAAAATGATGAAGCATGTCATAATAATGGAACGGTGGAAAGTTGCATGGCAATATATCTCGGAATGGCTATGGAAATGCCATAATAGGTAGGTATGGTGGCTGTTTTGAGGAAGGTATATGGTGGGTTTATGGTACCGGCGAAAGTTGCGTGGTACTAGAGAGGCTAGCAATGGTGGAAGGGTGAGAGTGCGTATAATCCATGGACTCAACATTAGTCATAAAGAACTCAAATACTTATTGCAAAAATCTAGAAGTTATCGAAGCAAAGTATTACGCGCATGCTCCTAGGGGATAGATTGGTAGGAAAATACCATCGCTCGTCCCCGACCGCCACTCATAAGGAAGACAATCAGTAAATAAATCATGCTCCGACTTTGTCACATAACGGTTCACCATACGTGCATGCTACGGGAATCACAAACTTCAACACAAGTATTTCTCAAATTCATAACCACTCAACTAGCATGACTCTAATATCACCATCTCCATATCTCAAAACAATTATCAAGTATCAAACTTCTCATAGTATTCAACACACTCATAAGAGAATTTTATTATTCTTGAATACCTAGCATATTAGGATTTTAAGCACATTACCATGTTATTTAGGACTCCCAGAATAATCTAAGTGAATCATGAGAGTTCATCTATTTCTTCAAAATAAAACTACCACCATGCTCTAAAAGATATAAGTGAAGTACTAGAGCAAATGACAAACTACTCCGAAAGATATACGTGAAGACCAATGAGTAGTTGAATAATTATGCAACTATGTGAAGACTCTCTAACATTTAAGAATTTCAGATCTTGGTATTTTATTCAAACAGCAAGCAAATCCTAACAAAATAAATTTATGCTCCAAGCAAAACACATATCATGTGGCGAATAAAAATATAGCTCCAAGTAAAGTTACCGATGAACGAAGACGAAAGAGGGGATGCCTTCCGGGGCATCCCCAAGCTTAGGCTCTTGGTTGTCCTTGAATATTACCTTGGGGTGCCTTGGGCATCCCCAAGCTTAGGCTCTTGCCAGTCCTTATTCCATAGTCCATCGAATCCTTACCCAAAACTTGAAAACTTCACAACACAAAACTTATCAGAAAACTCGTAAGCTCCGTTAGTATAAGAAAACAAAAGACCACTTCAAGGTACTGTAATTAACTCATTAATTATTTATATTGGTGTTAAACCTACTGTATTCCAACTTCTCTATGGATTATAAACTATTTTACTAGCCATAGATTCATCAAAATAAGTAAACAACACATGGAAAACAGAATCTGTCAAAAAGAGAACAGTCTGTAGTAATATGGATCAAACGTATACTTCTGGAACTCATAAACTTCTAAAATAAATTTCTGGACCTGAGTAATTTATCTATTAATCATCTGCAAAAATAATTAACTAAATATCACTCTCCAAATAAAAATGGTAGCAATTCTCGTGAGCGCTAAAGTTTCTATTTTTTACAGCCTGATCAACAAGACTTTCCCCAAGTCTTCCCAACGATTCTAATTGGCACAAACACTAATTAAAACATAAAAACACATCTAAACAGATGCTATATGAATTATTTGTTACTAAACAGGAACAAAAAGCAAGGAACAAAAATAAAGTTGGGTTGCCTCCCAACAAGCGCTATCGTTTGACGCCCCTAGCTAGGCATGATGATTTCAATGATGCTCATATAAAGGATAAGATTTGTAACATAAAGAGAGCATCTTGAAGAATATGACTAGCACATTTAAGTCTAACCCACTTCCTATGCATAGGGATTTTGTGAGCAAACAACTTATGGGAACAAGAATCAACTTGCATAGGAAGGTAAAACATGCATAACTTCAAGATTTTAAGCACATAGAGAGGAAACTTGATATTATTGCAATTCCTACAAGCATATGTTCCTCCCTCATAATAATTTTTGGTAGCATTATGAATGAATTCAACAATATAACCAGCACCTAAAGCATTGTTTTCATGATCTACACGCATAGAAATTTTATTACTCTCCACATAAGCAAAATTCTTCTCATTCGTAATAGTGGGAGTATCATAAGAGACTTGGATACTATAAATTGTTTCCACATTAAAAGAGTAAGGTTCAGAGAAGGGGTAATCATAATAATGACAAGTTTTATAAATATAATCACTACTTTTTATAGCATAAGTATCATCACAATAATCATCATAAGTAGGGGGCATGCTATCATCATTATAAACTTGCACACCAAAACTTGGGAGACTAAAAATATCATCTTCATTAATCATAGCATCCCCAAGCTTGGGACAAACATTAATTGCAGCAAATATATTCTCAAAAACATCATATTCATCAAACATAGCTTCCCCAAGCTTGGGCCTTTTCATATCATAAGCATAATCACTCTCATCATTAATAGTATAGATAACACCAATAGTATAGCAATTATCATATTCTTCCAAGCAAGTGCCGAAAAGATTTTCAAGATCATAAGAAGTATCATTATCTTCACAATTATATTTTCATGAGGCACAATAGTAATAGGGGCAGCATTATTTGGGAGACACATCTTTTTACCTCTCTTCCTTTTTCTTTTCTTCTTCTTCACCACATCATGTGTGGGTTCAATCCTCTTTTCAGAGCTCCTTATTAATGAGATTGGTTGAATAGGAGGCTCCTCCTCGTTACCTGATTCATCATAAGAAATAATAGGAGGATATTGGGAAGTCTCTTTGAGGGAGTCCTGGATTAGGGGGTGTCCGGATGGCCGGACTATACCTTCAGCCGGACTCCTGGACTATGAAGATACAAGATTGAAGATTTCGTCCCATGTCCGGAAGGGACTTTCCTTGGCGTGGAAGGCAAGCTTGGCGATACGGATGTGCAGATCTCCTACCATTGTAACCGACTATGTGTAACCCTAACCCTCTCCAGTGTCTATATAAACCAGAGGGTTTTAGTCCGTAGGACAACATACACAACAACAATCATACCATAGGCTAGCTTCTAGGGTTTAGCCTCTCCGATCTCGTAGTAGATCTACTCTTGTACTACCCATACATCAATATTAATCAAGCAGGACGTACGGTTTTACCTCCATCGAGAGGGCCACTTGCCTCCTGTTACCATCCGGCCTAGACGCACAGTTCGGGACCCCCTACCCGAGATCCGCCGGTTTTGACACCGACATTGGTGCTTTCATTGAGAGTTCCTCTGTGTCGTCGCCGTCAGGCTCGATGGCTCCTACGATCATCAATAGCGATGCAGTCCAGGGTGAGACCTTCCTCCCCGAACAGATCTTCATCTTCGGCGGCTTCGCACTGCGGGCCAATTCACTTGGCCATCTGGAGCAGATCGAAAGCTACGCCCATGGCCGTCAGGTCAGATTTGGAAGTTTAAACTACACGGCTGACATCCGCGGGGACTTGATCTTCGACGGATTCGAGCCACTGCCGAGCGCGCCACACTGTCCCGACGAGCATGATCTAGCTCTACCGCCGAACAGTGCCCTGGAGGCCACACCCGCATCAGCTTCGACCCTTAATTCGGAGCCAACTGCGCCGATTGAGGATGGGCAGTTGGACCCCACCTCGGGGGCTGCGATCCCAACGGCGATTGAGCCGAACACCAGCCCCGTACTCTGCAAGACTCATGACTCCAAGGATCCGGACTCCTCTCCAGACTCCGAACCCTCCGCGCCCTTGCCGATCGAATCCGATTGGGCGCCGATCATGGAGTTTACTGCCGCGGACATCTTTCAGCACCCACCTTTTGGCGATATCCTGAAGACACTGAAGTCTCTCTCTTTATCAGGAGATCCCTGGCCGGACTACTATCAGCAAGGTTGGGGTACGGACGATGAAGAAATTCAAAGCCCACCCACCACCCACTTTGTAGCCACTGTCGACGACTTAACCGACATGCTCGACTTCGACTCCGAAGACATCGATGGTATGGACGCCAATGAAGGAGATGATGACGAACCAGCACCTACTAGGCCCTAGAAAGCCACCTCGTCATATGACATATACATGGTGGACACCCCAAAAGAAGGAGATGGCGATGGAACAGCGGAGGACGACCCCTCCAAGAAACAGCCTAAGCGCCGGCGTCAGCGGCGCCGCTCAAAATCCCGCCAAAACAAATACGGTGATTCCAGCATGGGAGATAATAATACTCCGGAAAGTGCCGAAGAAAACCCCCTCTAGCAAGATTTAGCACAGGAGGATGGAGAAACCAGCCCTCATGAGAGAGCGGTAGACAGAGAGGTCGAGGATGATAATTATATGCCTCCCTCCGAAGACGAGGCAAGCCTCGACGATGACAAATTCGTCGTGCCAGAGGATCCCGTCGAGCAAGAGCGTTTTCAACGCAGGCCTATGGCCACGGCAAGAAGCCTCAAGAAAAAACAGCAATAGCTTAGAGCTGATCAAGATTTGCTAGTCGACAGATGGACTGAAGTCCTTGCGGCCGAAGAGCATAAACTCGAACGCCCCTATCAACATGAAACAGCAAACACTATCAACATGAAGTAAGTAGAGTGAATCTCGGGTTCAAAGCCCAAGGAGTAGAATACCTACTACTAAGTGGCATCACGGGATGCTTCCGAGAATAAAGGCCAGAATCATCACACTGGGAACACAGATCATGGCTAGACCACTAGATGATCCCCTAAGACACCTAGGGTCATAATAATATCTCCAACATATATGTCAAGGTAACGGAGTACCTCAACTCACTGCTTAGTGTGGTTAATCTGGCCCATGGGAACATTGAAACGGGAAGAAAGGATTTGCAAATGCATCAGACTACTTAGAAACCTGGGATGACTCGGACAGCATAACGGCTGTAAATGCTCAGAAAAGATTGGAGACATTCACAAAAATGGTGGCATAACCACTCAGAAGCACAATATCAAGGTTTCGAGATCGACAGTTAACATACAGAAGTAGTAGGAACTGAACTGAGACTTAAATCCAACAAGCTTATAAGTCTACTGATTAGTAACACGTGATCCTGATAGAAAGAAAAGATAGCCTAGTTCTTAATCCCCGCAGGAAAGATAAGATGACTCAGATCGGAAGGCATAAGGTATAAGGAGTAAAAAGAGCCTTACGTTCCATCCCACAATCAATTCCCTTATATAACTAAAGAATTTCTAGACTCAACTTCGACCAGTTTGGCTTGGTAATCCTACAGGCATTCAAGCTCTGATACCAACGCTGTCAGGACCCCGACTCGATGTCACATCGATCTAGCCGGTAACACCTCATATCACTTTGCGGCCTCACGCACGGTATCCCCACGGGTGTCGCCTTACCTTTGCCCGGGACCGTTTGCGCCTTTTGGCTCATGTATATGATAGTGTCGCTAGCATCCATATGATAAGGAGCCCGGGCTGACATGACTAGTCGTAAACCCAAAGTGGCACAGACTTACAGGGACAGGCATCCATGACCCAGCTTCGAACGTGTCGGTCATCAGCAAGTGGGTCCGGGCTGTAGCACTGGGCTAGCAGGACTCCGGTAAACCGGGCTGTAGCGGGCTAACAGGACTCCGGTACTCAATGCGTGACATTTCCCCGAAGGGACAGACACAGGAACGAAGAAGGACACATGCCGGCCAGCCTAAGTGTTCCAGAGCAGTAGCAAGCTACCATGGCTCAGCGGTAACACTAGGAGACATTTCCCGGTAAGAGAGGCTACTAAAGATAAACAACTAGATGGTCAGATCCCACACATACCAAGCATTTCAATAACATACACACAATATGCTCGATATGTGCAAATACAACATGGCATCACAACATGACTCTACGACTCAGGTAATTTATTCAATAGGCTCCGAGGAGCGAGATATTACAAACATGGGTCTTATGACCCAACAATCAGAGCATACAATTCAAAGCACAAGCGGAAGCTATCATGTCTGAGTACAGACATCTATAAATGAAAAAGGCTGAGAAGCCTGACTATCTATCAGATCCTGCCGAGGGCACAAGATCGTAGCTGAGGTATCAAGCTAAACGTCGAAGTCCACACGGAACTACTAGCGAGACCGAAGTCTCTCTGCAAAAACATAAAATAGGCAAACGTGAGTACAAATGTACCCAGCAAGACTTACATCAGAGCTAACTACATATGCATCATTATCAACAAAGGGGATGGTGGGGTTTAACTGCAGCAAGCCAGCTTTGACTCGGTGGCTATCCTGAACTACGACTGCAAGCGACTCTTTTGAGGTGGCGCACACGAGTCCACATATTCACCATATCAATACACCACTATGGATCCGCTCCCGTCTCCCTACGGGAACGCCATCCATAGCACTCACGCTTATCTTGCGTATTTTAGAGTATCCACTTTCACTTGTCTATGAACTGATATAAGCAACCCAGAAGTCCTTTTCCGCGGACACGGCTATTCGAATAGATTAGGTTAACCCTGCAGGGGTGTACTTCTTCACACACGCTCTCACCACTTACCGCCGTTTACACGACATGTACTCGGCAACCTTCAAGCGGAAGCCCAACGTGGGTGTCGGCCACGGCCTGCCTAAACACTCAAGTCTCTAGTCCAGGTTTATCGCCTATTCGGGTTCCATCCATGAGGAGATCCGGCCGAAGTTTCGCTCACAGCCCCAAACGATGTGAACAGGGTTCCCGAGACACCAAACAGGCGCCCGGTACACCGTGCCACGTGCCTACCGCATCACAGCCCACCCCTACGGTCAGCGCTGCGCATGGCCTCCAGCATACTACAAACACCAGAAACTACTTGCAACTCCTGGACAGAGGACAAGGGTGATCAAGAAGCCGAGAGGGTCCATTGGTTTCGGGCCCAATGCGTGGTAGTAGCTGAATCATGGATCACAAACACAGAACTCAGTTCCTGAGGATGGCTGCAATGAGACAACCCACCATGTACTCCTACATGGCCTCTCACCGCTACCTTTACCAAATCATGTTCACACGCTTAGCTCACACACCGTAGGACATGTTCACACACCTCTGATTCATCCCGGATGAATCAGACCTGACTCGACTCTAAGCAGTAGCAGGCATGACAAACAAGCATGAATGAGTAGGCACAACAGGGCTCAAACAACTCCTACTCATGCTAGTGGGTTTCATCTATTTACTGTGGCAATGACAGGTCATGCAGAGGATAAAGGGGTTCAGCTACCGCAGCAAGTAACAGATGAATCGGTGTTGTCCTAATGCATTAAAAGAGAGCAGGAGCGAGAGTGTAGGATTGTATCAGAATGAACAAGGGGGTTTTGCTTGCCTGGCACTTCTGAAGATAGCATTGAGTCTTCATCAGTGTCAACGATCACATCATCGGTATCACGTCTATCGAGAGGGGACAAATACCGGCAACACAGAAAGGAACACAATCAATGCAATGCACAATATGATGCATGCTCATGACATGGCAATATGAATGTGTTTTGAGCTAATGCAACTAGCAACAGATTAAATGAAGTTGGTTTGAATATAAAATTCAAATTCAAACTCCATATGTGATTATTCAAATGCCATTTAAATGGTTTGTGCTAAACAGCAGTTATAAGTTGTTCTAACATGCATGAAAATGGTACAGATGGATTCCTTGAATTTTTCTGATAATTTTTCATATATAATTTATTTAATTTGGAGTTACGGTTAATTTTCTATGATTTATTGAAGTTTAGGGCATTTTCTGAAATTAATAAATCATTTCTGATTTATTTAAAAACTCCAGAAAACAATTACTGCATCAGCCTGACGTCATGATGACATCAGCAGGTCAACTGGACTGGCTCGGTCAAACCTGACCAGTGGGGCCCACTGGTCAGTGACGGGGGCTGGTTAGTGCCGCTGACGTGTGGGGCCGGTCAAAGGCCACGTCAGCACAGTCAACTCTGACTGGTGGGTCCCGTGTGTTTATTAACTAATCTAAACAGAAATAAAACAGAGATTATTTCGAGCGTGGGGCCCAGGTGTCAGTGACATAGGGCTTAGTTAGTGGGGTGATTAACTCCTAACAACTGCTATCACCGGCGGCTAATCGCCGGCGTAACCAGGACGCGGCGGCGTTGCCCGTCCGGCCAACTCCGGCGACGGGAGCTCACGCGGCTGGGCGCGTTGGAACCGTAGCAAGGAGGCGCGTCGATTGGTGGCCTCAGGCGATGCTAGGGTGGCCGGGAACGTCGACGGCGTCGAGTTCCGCGGCGGCGCAGTTGCGGCTTGCACGGGTGCGAGGAGCACGGTGCACGATTGGGCGACCTGAGGCGCGCTACGGGTTCCTGGAGAAGCCCGGAGCATGACTCCATGCTTGGGTTGGTCGGGCGGGACGGCTAGCGACGGTGAGCTTCGCGGCGGCGGCAGCGGGTGCTCGGCCATGGCGGGCTACGGTTAGAGGGCGGAAACAGAGGGGGTGAGCACAGGGAAAAGTGTAGGAGCTCACAAGGATTCGGTAGAGAAGGTCAGCGGCCTCGGGGACGGACGGAAACCGACGAATCGACGGAGACGATCTCCGGGCGCTAGCGGTGAAGACGAGGACGTTGGCGACGAAGCAAAGCCCTCCGGCTCGTTTCCTCCGGCTTGGGGATGTGGTGCTCGATTGCGGAGCTGCTGGGCTCGGTCACGGGACGAGGGGTGGCCGGTGGTCATGGCTACGGCGAGCGGCGCTCTCAGGTGCGTTCGGTGACGAGAGGGAGGGAGAGCAGAGGAGGAGGGGGTCCAGAGAGAGAGAGGGGAGGTACAGGGGGCGAGGGGGAGTGTGTGGCTCCCTCGGGTGCCTCCAGCGGCGAGCAGGTAAGCAGGAAGTGGCCGGAGCGTGCGCGCGCGCGTCGGGCACACGCCCTCCTGCCTACTGGCAGGAGGTTGAAGACGGTGGCGACTGCGGTGGGCTGGGCCGCACAGTGCTGGACCAGCACAGGAACTGGGCCGGCTCTGGTGGGCTGCACGGGTGAGGCCAGGTAAGTCCAGGTAAGTTACTGTTCTTTTATTGTTTTTTTCTTCTGTTTTGTTTTATTTAATTTATTTTGCCACTGTTTTGAATTTTAAAATAATTCAAACAATGCCAAAAACTCCTCTGAATATTTTATATTGCTAGATGGACTTTTCCAAAAGCTTATAAAATATTTCAGGGGTATTTGAAATTATATTCTAATTATATGAATATAGTTCAAATTCAAATAGCTAATGAATTAAATCCAAAGTCCCAAAAATAATTCCTTAAAAATGTTCAATATTTTGGTTGGGACCAGAACCCTTACCAAAAATTATCAAAAATTTAAGAAGAGCATTTTGGAGCAATGGATGAGATTTCTAGGGTTTTTGCCCCTCTTTTATTTAGGGTTTTGAGGCTTCCAAAATTCCTCAGTTCAAGTTTCAGAATTTAAACATGATGCACACATGAAGCTAGCCTAGAGCATTACCAGAAGCTAGGGATGTGACAGCAAACAAGATCGATCTATGGATCACGGGGGTGCCCCGTGGCTCGAGATAGTAACCGTCAGGCCGACCACAAATTTGGCAGGGCCGAACACAGTAGACAAAGCTCATTGGAGCTACGTCATGACATAGCCCAGTACAGAGGCGCCGCACTCCCACTATGCTTCACAGACGAAATAATGGATCATCAAATCCCCGAGGGTTTCAAACCCATAAACATCGAATCATATGATGGCACAACAGATCCTGCGGTATGGATCGAGGATTATCTCCTTCATATCCACATGGCCCGCGGCGATGATTTCCACGCCATCAAATACCTCCCACTCAAGCTTAAAGGACCAGCTCGGCATTGGCTTAACAGCTTGCCAACAGGATCAATCAGTTGTTGGGAGGACCTGGAAGCCTCATTCCTCGACAATTTCCAGGGCACTTATGTGCGACCCCCAGACGCCAATGACCTAAGTCACGTAATTCAGCAGCCAGAGGAATCGGCCAGGCAATTCTGGACACGGTTCCTAACAAAGAAAAATCAAATAGTCGACTGTCCGGACGCTGAGGCCCTAGCAGCCTTCAAGCACAATATCCATGACGAGTGGCTGGCCCGGCACCTTGGACAGGAAAAGCCGAAATCTATGGCAGCACTCACGACACTCATGACCCGCTTTTGCGCGAGAGAAGACAGCTGGCTTGCTCGTAGCAACAATATGACCAAGAACCCTGGTAATTCGGACACCAGGGACAGTAGTGGCAGGTCGCGTCGCAACAAGCAGAAGCGCTGCATTAACGGCGACAATGCTGAGGATACGGCAGTTAATGCCGGATTCAGAGGCTCTAAATCTGGTCAGCGGAAAAAGCCATTCAAAAGGAATCCTAGGGGCCCGTCCAGTTTGGACCGAATACTCGACCGCTTGTGCCAAATACATGGCACCCCCGAGAAGCCGGCCAATCACACCAACAGGGATTGTTAGGTGTTCAAGCAGACAGGCAAGTTAAACTCTGAAAATGAAGACAAGGGGCTGCATAGCGATGACGACAAGGAGCCCCGGCCGCCGAACAATAGTGGACAGAAGGGTTTTCCCCCACAAGTGCGGATAGTGAACATGATATACGCAACCCATGTCCCCAAAAGGGACCGGAAGCGCGCATTAAGGGACGTATACGCGGTAGAGCCAGTCGCCCCAAAGTTCAACCCATGGTCCTCCTGCCCGATCACCTTTGATCGAAGGGACCATCCCACTAGCATCCGTCATGGCGGATTTGCCGCATTGGTTCTAAGACCCAATTATTGACGGATTTCATCTCACTAGAGTCCTTATGGATGGCGGCACCAGCTTGAACCTGCTTTACCAGGATACAGTGCGGAAAATGGGCATAGATCCCTCGAGGATTAAGCCCACCAAAACGACCTTTAAAGGCGTAATACCAGGTGTAGAGGCCAACTATACAGGCTCAGTCACACTTGAAGTGGTCTTCGGATCTCCGGATAATTTCCGAAGCGAGGAGTTAATCTTCGACATAGTCCCGTTCCGCAGTGGTTATCACGCACTGCTCGGGCGAACCACATTTGCCAAGTTCAATGCGGTATCGCACTACACATACCTTAAGCTCAAGATGCCAGGCCCTCGAGGAGTAATTACGGTCAATGGAAACACCGAACGCTCCCCCCAAACGGAGGAGCACACGGCGGCCCTTGCAGCGGAAGTACAAACCAGCCTCTCCAGGCAGTTCTCCAGTCCGGCCACTAAACGATCGGACAGCGTCAAGCGCGCCCGGAGTAACCTACAACAAGACCGCCTGGCACGATCCGACCAGGCGTAGCAATGCAGCCCCAACCCCAACCCTTGCAAAAAGGCGACGCCAGTACTTCGTGTACATAACTACGCTCTAGAGATACCATGGGTACAAGGGGAGGGGCACCATCACGGCACGCTCGAAACACGGCTTAAACCATACCAGGGGCTGCCGATTTTTTAATTTTCTCTTACTTTCAGGACTCCATCCTTCGGAAGGCATGTTCGGCAGTTCAATTGCCGCACAAACGACGCAAGAACCAGGGAAGCAGACAAGCCACGCCGCATTATGGAACTCCCAGGTGGTCTCTATCACGAGCAGTATACCTGTTCCGCATACTATTCTGCAGCTTGCCCCTGGAATGGACATGTTAACTAGTCCAACCTTTCACTTATCGCATTATTTGTATCGTTCTGCTTTGATCGCACCCCTTTTTAATAAACAATGCATAGCTTTCGTCTATTTTTGCATTACCTTTTTTCATTATATATGTTCCTTAATGACATGTTGCACCCGTACACGTTGGTACGGCCAAAATACGCCAGGGGCTTTAGTACCCCTCAATACGGTGTGAGAAGTCCGAACACTTTAACAAGTGCGGCACCCAGAACTTATAGCATTATATGCATCGGCTCCGAATCATATCTTGGGTCAATAGTTGGGTTTGCACGGCTCCTATGTTTTGGTGCCTTACGTTCCGCTATATCGGCTAAGGTAGCACTAGGAGAACCACTGCAATTGTGCCCCAGTTGAGCTGGGTCCAGCACCTCAGTGGAGAAAGCTAAAACTGACTGTCATGATGAAGCGAGAGCTGGTCGCTGTTCGAGAGGTTTTTCGAGTCCCTAAAGACTTATGCCGCTTAGGGCGAGGAGCCGGCTCTGTCCAGCCAAGGCGTGGATAGCGCCCCGAACTCGGTCTTCCGAATACCAGGGGCTTCGCCGAAATTTAAAATTATAGAATTTTATGGCTAAGTGAGAGTGTTCACGCATTATAGTCTGATTGGCTTGTTCGTTGGGCTGAGCGCCTCCCTCGAAGGACCCAAACATGGGAAAAAGAGCGCTCAGGTTTATCCCCGAAAACCCCAGCACTAGCGGCACGGGGGCAGAAGCCGACGACTCACCATCTCTCAGAATTGATAAACAGCCGCACAGAAGGTAATATTTTAAATTCGAACAGCATTGCTTAGCGCATATGAACAAGTTTTCAGCGCACAGGACAAAACGAGCAAGTTTCACTCAAAAATTACATCCCTAGAACATTCATCCGCCACAAGGCAGGCACCCTTCAGAACATCCTTATAGTAATTCTCGGGCTTGCGATGCTCTTTCCCCGGTGGTGGCCCGTCCTTCACAAGCTTCTCAGCATCCAGCTTGCCCTAGTGCACCTTAGCACGGGCAAGGGCCCTACGGGCACCTTCAATGCAGACGGAGCGCTTGATGACTTCGAGCCTTGGACAGGCCTCCACCAGCCGCCGCACCAGCCCGAAATAGCTCCCAGGCAGAGCCCCTCCAGGCCACAGCCGAACAATGAGGCCCTTCATGGCCTGTTCGGCCGCCTTGTGGAGCTCGACCAGTTGCTTCAGCTGGTCGCTCAGGGGCACGGGGTGTTCGGCCTCAGCATACTGAGACCAGAACACCTTCTATGTCGAGCTGCCCTTCCCGGCTCGATAGAATGCGGCGGCATCGGACACACTCCGGGGAAGATCTGTGAATGCTCCTGGAGAGCTCCGGATTCGGGTAAGTAACAAGTAACTCACGTTTATGTGTTTGCTTTGCATAAAGAATGCCTTACCCGCCGCTATCTTCTTCACCTCATCCAACTCCTGGAGGGTCTTCTGGGATTCGGCCTTGGCAGACTTGGCATTTTCAATAGCCACCGCGAGCTCGGACGCTCGCGTCTTTGAGTCAAGCTCCAAACTCTCATGTTTTTCCATGAGAGCCTGGAGCTCTTGCCGTACCTTGCCAACCTCGGCCTCATACTTCTCCCGCTCGGTGCGCTCCGAGGCCGCCCTCTTCTCGGCCTCGACCGGCGCTTGCTTAAGGGTCACCACCTCAGACATGGCCCCTACAATAGCTACGATAATCCTGTCATTCTTTGCAATTGCACCTTTTTATATATATTTAAAAACAAGGTATTTCTTACCTTCATTGTCCTCGAGCTGCTTCTTGGCACGCCCGAGCTCTTGCTTGGACCGCTCGAGGTTCTGCTTTAGCGTGTCCACTTCCGTAGTCAGTGCGGCGGACGCAAACAGAGAAGCCTGCATATGTATATTGACTCATTTTTGTTAGACTCCTGCGAATTTTATTTGATCCTCTATTCGGCTTTTCTTCCCGAATGCCAAACAGAGCATCAGGGGCTACTATCTATGCGGTAATATTATTTACACATTCTTTACTTACCTCAAAGCCTGTTAACAGGCTAGTACAAGCTTCAGTCAGTCCGCTCTTGGCGGACTGAACCTTCTGGACCACCGCACTCATAATGGTGCGGTGCCCCTCGTCGATGGAGGCGCCTTGTAGCGCCTCCAACAGATTGTCCGGCGCCTCCGGTTGGACGGGGGTCACCGGCACGGTGGGCTTGCTCCTCTTGGAAGGAGGTCCCCCACCGGACTCTGGAACCTTTGAAGGTTCCGGAGCGGTGTCCGGCCTAGAGCCGGACTTGGAGCCCTGGGGGGTTTCATCCCCTTTACTCCTGGAGTCCGGGAGGTCGCCTTGCGGCGCCTCCAGGACCACCTCCTCCCGGCTTGGAACCTGTTGGGACAACACTTCGGTGTCGTCCGTAGGGCGGGGGGAGGAAGCCGTCGGAAGCGAATTCACATCCTACGAGTCCAGTGAGCCGCTCGACGACGCATCGAGCCGGTCTTTAGGTGGGCTGCATAAACATATTCGACGTAAGCAAAAGTTGTGCAATAAACGAATATGATGAATTACTCTGGTATCCGGATACTTACGATTTTGCCAGGGGCTTGGCCCTGGGCTGCCACTCCTCTCCGCCGTTGTCGGCGTCGGTGGAGTAGTCCGGAGGAAGGATTTTACCCTTCTTGGACCCTCCGGCTTCCCCAGAGAGGGCGGCCTTCCTTTTCTTCTCTCCTCCCGCTGGAGGGGGAGAGGTATCTTCTTCTTCCTCCTCGTCTTCACGGGAGGAATGCGCCTCGGAACAGTCGGATGATGGATCCGACACCTCCTGGCGCCGGGCACTCTTTCGAGTCCCCGTGGCCTTTTTCACGGCCTTCTTCTCCGGCACCACATAGGGTGCCGGAACCAGCAGCTTCGCCAAGCGAGCATCTGCTGGGCCTTCGGGCAAAGGAGCCGGATAGTTGATCTGTCCGGATGTCACCTGCCAATCCTGTCAAAGGTAAGGGGGCTTAGATCCCGCATGGAGTCAAACTATGAAAAACTGATACCCTGTGAGGGAGTCCTGGATTAGGGGGTGTCCGGATGGCCGGACTATACCTTCAGTCGGACTCCTGGACTATGAAGATACAAGATTGAAGACTTCGTCCCGTGTCCAGAAGGGACTTTCCTTGGCGTGGAAGGCAAGCTTGCGATACGGATGTGCAGATCTCCTACCATTGTAACCGACTTTGTGTAACACTAACCCTCTCCGGTGTCTATATAAACCAGAGGGTTTTAGTCTGTAGGACAACATACACAACAACAATCATACCGTAGGCTAGCTTCTAGGGTTTAGCCTCTCCGATCGCGTGGTAGATCTACTCTTGTACTACCCATATCATCAATATTAATCAAGCAGGACATACGGTTTTACCTCCATCGAGAGGGCCCAAACCTGGGTAAAACTTCGTGTCCCTTGCCTCCTGTTACCATCCGGCCTAGACGCACAGTTCGGGACCCCCTACCCGAGATCCACCGGTTTTGACACCGACATTGGTGCTTTCATTGAGAGTTCCTCTGTGTCATCGCCGTCAGGCTCGATGGATCCTACGATCATCAATAGTGATGCAGTCCAGGGTGAGACCTTCCTCCCCGGACAGATCTTCGTCTTCGGCGGCTTCGCACTGCGGGCCAATTCACTTGGCCGTCTGGAGCAGATCGAAAGCTATGCCCCAGGCTGTCAGGTCAGATTTGGAAGTTTAAACTACACGGCTGACATCCGCGGGGACTTGATCTTCAACGGATTCGAGCCACTGCCGAGCGGGCCGCACTGTCCCGACGAGCATGATCTAGCTCTGCCGCCGAACAGTGCCCTGGAGGCCGCACCCGCATCAGCTTCGACCCTTAATTCGGAGCCAACTGCGCTGATCGAGGATGGGCGGTTGGCCGCCACCTCGGGGGCTGCGATCCCGACGGCGATTGAGCCGAACACCAGCCCCGTACTCTACGAGACTCATGACTCCAAGGAGCCGGACTCCTCTCCGGACTCCAAACCCTCCACGCCCCTGCCGATCGAATCCGATTGGGCGCAGATCATGGAGTTTACTGCCGCGGACATCTTTCAGCACCCGCCTTTCGGTGATATCCTGAAGACACTGAAGTCTCTCTCTTTATCAGGAGAGCCCTGGCCGGACTACGGTCAGCAAGGTTGGGGTACGGACGATGAAGAAATTCAAAGCCCACCCACCACCCACTTTGTAGCCACTGTCGACGAATTAACTGACATGCTCGACTTCGACTCCGAAGACATCGACGGTATGGACGCCGATGAAGGAGATGATGAAGAACCAGCGCCTACTAGGCCCTGGAAAGCCACCTCATCATATGACATATACATGGTGGACACCCCAAAAGAAGGAGATGGCGATGGAACAGCGAAGGACGACCCTCCAAGAAACAGCCTAAGCGCCGGCGTCAGCAGCGCCACTCAAAATCCCGCCAAAACAAATACGGTGATTCTAGCACTGGAGATAATAATACTCCGGAAAGTGCCGAAGAAAACCCCCTCCAGCAAGATTTAGCACAGGAGGATGGAGAAACCAGCCCTCATGAGAGAGCGGCAGACAGAGAGGTCGAGGACGATAATTATATGCCTCCCTCCGAAGACGAGGCAAGCCTCGACGACGACGAATTCGTCGTGCCAGAGGATCCCGTCGAGCAAGAGCGTTTTCAACGCAGGCTTATGGCCACGGCAAGAAGCCTCAAGAAAAAACAGCAACAGCTTAGAGCTGATCAAGATTTGCTAGTCGACAGATGGACTGAAGTCCTTGCGGCCGAAGAGCATAAACTCGAACGCCCCTCCAAGAGCTACCCAAAGCGCAGGTTGCTACCCCGATTAGAGGAGGAAGCACTTGATGCGGCCGACCGGCCACCTCGTGGCCGCGACAGAGAGGCCTCTCGGCCCTCCACTCAAGCCGCACCCCGTACCAAGGCACGGGAATATGCGCCGGACTTACGAGATATGTTGGAGGACAAGGCAAGGCAAACAAGATCGATCTACGGATCGCGGGGCGCCCCACGGCTCGAGACGGTAACCGTCACGCCGGCCACAAATTCGGCAGGGCCGAACACAGTAGACAAAGCTCATTGGAGCTACGTCATGATATAGCCCAGTACAGAGGCGCCGCACACCCACTATGCTTCACAGACGAAATAATGGATCATCAAATCCCCGAGGGTTTCAAACCCGTAAACATCGAATCATATGATGGCACAACAGATCCTGCGGTATGGATCGAGGATTATCTCCTTCATATCCACATGGCCCGCGGCGATGATTTCCACGCCATCAAATACCTCCCACTCAAGCTTAAAGGACCAGCTCGACATTGGCTTAATAGCTTGCCAACAGGATCAATCAGTTGTTGGGAGGACCTGGAAGCCGCATTCCTCGACAATTTCCAGGGCACTTATGTGCGACCCCCAGACGCCGATGACCTAAGTCACGTAATTCAGCAGCCAGAGGAATCGGCCAGGCAATTCTGGACACGGTTCCTAACAAAGAAAAATCAAATAGTCGACTGTCCGGATGCTGAGGCCCTAGCAGCCTTCAAGCACAATATCCGTGATGAGTGGCTGGCCCGGCACCTTGGACAGGAAAAGCCGAAATCTATGGCAGCACTCACGACACTCACGACCCGCTTTTGCGCGGGAGAAGACAGCTGGCTTGCTCGTAGCAACAATATGACCAAGAACCCTGGTAATTCGGACACCAGGGACAGTAGTGGCAGGTCGCGTCGCAACAAGCAGAAGCGCCGCATTAACGGCGACAATGCTGAGGATACGGCAGTTAATGCCGGATTCAGAGGCTCTAAATCCGGTCAGCGGAAAAAGCCATTCAAAAGGAATCCTAGGGGCCCGTCCAGTTTGGACCGAATACTCGACCGCTTGTGCCAGATACATGGCACCCCGAAAAGCCGGCCAATCACACCAACAGGGGTTGTTGGGTGTTCAAGAAGGCAGACAAGTTAAACGCCGAAAATGAAGACAAGGGGCTGCATAGTGATGACGACGAGGAGCCCCGGTCGCCGAACAACAGTGGACAGAAGGGTTTTCCCCCACAAGTGCGGACGGTGAACATGATATACGCAACCCACGTCCCCAAAAGGGAGCGGAAGCGCGCGTTAAGGGACGTATACGCGGTAGAGCCAGTCGCCCCAAAGTTCAACCCATGGTCCTCCTGCCCGATCACCTTTGATCGAAGGGACCATCCCACTAGCATCCGTCATGGCGGATTCGCCGCATTGGTTCTAGACCCAATTATTGACGGATTTCATCTCACTAGAGTCCTTATGGACGGCGGCAGCAGCCTGAACCTGCTTTACCAGGATACAGTGCGGAAAATGGGCATAGATCCCTCGAGGATTAAGCCCACCAAAACGACCTTTAAAGGCGTAATACCAGGTGTAGAGGCCAACTGTACAGGCTCAGTCACACTTGAAGTGGTCTTCGGATCTCCGGATAATTTCCGAAGCGAGGAGTTAATCTTCGACATAGTCCCGTTCCGCAGTGGTTATCACGCACTGCTCGGGCGAACCGCATTCGCCAAGTTCAATGCGGTACCGCACTACGCATACCTTAAGCTCAAGATGCCAGGCCCTCGAGGAGTAATTACGGTCAATGGAAACACCGAACGCTCCCTCCGAACGGAGGAGCACACGGCGGCCCTTGCAGCGGAAGTACAAAGCAGCCTCTCCAGGCAGTTCTCCAGTCCGGCCACTAAACGACCGGACACCGTCAAGCGCGCCCGGAGTAACCTACAACAAGACCGCCTGGCACGATCCGAGCAGGCGTAGCAATGCGGCCCCAACCCCAACCCTCGCAAAAAGGCGACGCCAGTACTTCGCGTACATAACTACGCTCTAGAGATACCATGGGTACAGGGGGAGGGGCACCATCACGGCACGCCCGAAACACGGCTTAAACCGTACCAGGGGCTGCCGATTTTTTAATTTTCTCTTACTTTCAGGACTCCATCCTTCGGAAGGCCTGTTCGGCAGTTCAATTGCCGCACAAACGATGCAAGAACCAGGGAAGCAGACAAGCCACGCCGCATTACGGAACTCCCAGGTGGTCTCTATCACGAGCAGTATACCTGTTCCGCATACTATTCCGCAGCTTGCCCCTGGAACGGACATGTTAACTAGTCCAACCTTTCACTTATCGCATTATTTGTATCGTTCTGCTTTGATCGCAGCCCTTTTTAATAAACAATGCATAGCTTTCGTCTATTTTTGCATTACCTTTTTTCTTTATATATGTTCCTTAACGACATGTTGCACCCGTACACGTTGGTACGGCCAAAATACGCCAGGGGCTTTAGTACCCCTCAATATGGTGTGAGAAGTCCGAACACTTTAACAAGTGCGGCACCCCGAACTTATAGCATTATATGCATCGGCTCCGAATCATGTCTTGGGTCAATAGTTGGGTTTGCCCGGCTCCTATGTTTTGGTGCCTTACGTTCCGCTATATCGGCTAAGGTAGCACTAGGAGAACCACTGCGATTGTGCCCCAGTTGAGCTGGGTCGAGCACCTCAGTGGAGAAAGCTAAAACTGACTGTCATGATGAAGCGAGAGCTGGTCGCTGTTCGAGAGGTTTTTCGAGTCCCTAAAGACTTATGCCGCTTAGGGCGAGGAGCCGGCTCTGTCCGGCCAAGGCGTGGATAGCGCCCCGAACTCGGTCTTCCGAATACCAGGGGCTTCGCCGAAATTTAAAATTATAGAATTCTATGGCTAAGTGAGAGTGTTCACGCATTATAGTCCGATTGCCTTGTTCGTTGGGCTGAGCGCCTCCCTCGAAGGACCCAAACATGGGAAAAAGAGCGCTCAGGTTTATCCCCGAACACCCCAGCACTAGCGGCACGGGGGCAGAAGCCGACGACTCGCCATCTCTCAGAATTGATAAACAGCCGCACAGAAGGTAATATTTTAAATTCCAACAGCATTGCTTAGCGCATATGAACAAGTTTTCAGCGCACAGGACAAAACGAGCAAGTTTCACTCAAAAATTACATCCCTAGAACATTCATCCGCCACAAGGCAGGCACCCTTCAGAACATCCTTATAGTAATTCTCGGGCTTGCGATGCTCTTTCCCCGGCGGTGGCCCGTCCTTCACAAGCTTCTCAGCATCCAGCTTGCCCCAGTGCACCTTAGCACGGGCAAGGGCCCTACGGGCACCTTCAATGCAGACGGAGCGCTTGATGACTTCGAGCCTTGGACAGGCCTCCACCAGCCGCCGCACCAGCCCGAAATAGCTCCCAGGCAGAGCCCCTCCAGGCCACAGCCGAACAATGAGGCCCTTCATGGCCTGTTCGGCCGCCTTGTGGAGCTCGACCAGTTGCTTCAGCTGGTCGCTCAGGGGCACGGGGTGTCCGGCCTCAGCATACTGAGACCAGAACACCTTCTCTGTCGAGCTGCCCTCCTCGGCTCGATAGAATGCGGCGGCATCGGACACACTCCGGGGAAGATCTGCGAACGCTCCTGGAGAGCTCCGGATTCGGGTAAGTAACAAGTAACTCACGTTTATGTGTTTGCTTTGCATAAAGAATGCCTTACCCGCCGCTATCTTCTTCACCTCATCCAACTCCTGGAGGGTCTTCTGGGATTCGGCCTTGGCAGACTTGGCATTTTCAATAGCCACCGCGAGCTCGGACGCTCGCGTCTTTGAGTCAAGCTCCAAACTCTCATGTTTTTCCATGAGAGCCTGGAGCTCTTGCCGTACCTTGCCAACCTCGGCCTCATACTTCTCCCGCTCGGTGCGCTCCGAGGCCGCCCTCTTCTCGGCCTCGACCAGCGCTTGCTTAAGGGTCGCCACCTCAGACGTGGCCCCTACAATAGCCACGATAATCCTGTCATTTTTTGCAATTGCACCTTTTTATATATATTTAAAACAAGGTATTTCTTACCTTCATTGTCCTCGAGCTGCTTCTTGGCACGCCCGAGCTCTTGCTCGGACCGCTCGAGGTTCTGCTTTAGCGTGTCCACTTCCGCAGTCAGTGCGGCGGACGCAAGCAGAGAAGCCTGCATACGCATATTGACTCATTTTTGTTAGACTCCTGCGAATTTTATTTGATCCTCTATTCGGCTTTTCTTCCCGAACGCCAAACAGAGCATCAGGGGCTACTGTCTATGCGGTAATATTATTTACACATTCTTTACTTACCTCAAAGCCTGTTAAAAGGCTAGTACAAGCTTCAGTCAGTCCGCTCTTGGCGGACTGAACCTTCTGGACCACCGCACTCATAATGGTGCGGTGCTCCTCGTCGATGGAGGCGCCTTGGAGCGCCTCCAACAGATTGTCCGGCGCCTCCGGTTGGACGGGGGTCACCGGCACGGTGGGCTTGCTCCTCTTGGAAGGAGGTCCCCCGCCGGACTCTGGAACCTTTGAAGGTTCCGGAGCGGTGTCCGGCCTAGAGCCGGACTTGGAGCCCTGGGGGGTTTCATCCCCTTTACTCCTGGAGTCCGGGAGGTCGCCTTGCGGCGCCTCCAGGACCACCTCCTCCCGGCTTGGAACCTGTTGGGACAACACTTCGGTGTCGTCCGTAGGGCGGGGGGAGGAAGCCGTCGGAAGCGAGTTCACATCCGACGAGTCCAGTGAGCCGCTCGACGACGCGTCGAGCCGGTCTTTGGGTGGGCTGCATAAACATATTCGACGTAAGGGAAAGCTGTGCAATAAACGAATACTATGAATTACTCTGGTATCCGGATACTTACGATTTTGCCAGGGGCTTGGCCCTGGGCTGCCACTCCTCTCCGCCGTCGTCGGCGTCGGTGGAGTAGTCCGGAGGAAGGGTTTTCCCCTTCTTGGACCCTCCGGCCTCCCCAGAGAGGGCGGCCTTCCTTTTCTTCTCTCCTCCCGCTGGAGGGGGAGAGGTCTCTTCTTCTTCCTCCTCGTCTTCACGGGAGGAATGCGCCTCGGAACCGTCGGATGATGGATCCGACACCTCCTGGCGCCGGGCACTCTTTCGAGTCCCCGTGGCCTTTTTCGCGGCCTTCTTCTCCGGCACCACATAGGGTGCCGGAACCAGCAGCTTCGCCAAGCGAGCGTCCGCTGGGCCTTCGGGCAAAGGAGCCGGACAGTTGATCTGTCCGGATGTCACCTGCCAATCATGTCAAAGGTAAGGGAGCTTAGATCCCGCATGGAGTCAAACTATGAAAAACTGATACCCTGTGAAAGGAAAAAACAGCTTACCGCATGAGCGTGACACTGTGTACTGAATCCGCAATCCTCGGTAGCAGATGCGGGGGCCTCGGCGCCCTTGAAAAGCACCTTCCAGGCATCTTCGTACATCATGTCGAAGAGCCTGCTTAGAGTTTGGTGCCGCGCTGGGTCGAACTCCCACAGGTCGAAAGCCCGTTGTTGACACGGGAGGATCAGACGGATGAGCATAACCTGGACTACGTTGACAAGTTTGAGCTTCTTGTCCACCAGGGTTTGGATGCATGTTTGGAGTCCAGTCAGCTCTCCTTTCTTACCCCACGACAGGCCCGTCTCCTTCCAGGAGGTGAGCCGCGTAGGGGGTCCGGATCGAAACTCGGGGGGTGCGACCCATTCGGCGTCGCGCGGCTCGGTGATGTAAAACCACCCCGATTGCCACCCCTTCAGGGTCTCCACAAAGGAGCCCTCGAGCCATAGGACGTTGGCCATCTTGCCCACCATGGCGCCTCCGCACTCCGCCTGGTTGCCGCGCACCACCTTCGGCTTGACATTGAAAGTCTTGAGCCATAGGCCGAAATGGGGGCGGATGCGGAGGAAAGCCTCGCACACGACGATAAACGCCGAGATGTTGAGGACAAAGTTCGGGGCCAGATCGTGGAAATCCAGGCCGTAGTAGAACATGAGCCCCCGGACAAATGGGTGGAGAGGGAAGCCCAGTCCGCGGAGGAAATGGGGGAGGAACACCACCCTCTCATGGGGCCTAGGGGTGGGGATGAGCTGCCCCTTTTCGGGAAGCCGGTACGCGATGTCGTTAGACAGGTATCCGGCCTTCCTCAGCTTTTTGATGTGTCCCTCCGTGACGGAGGAGACCATCCACTTGCCTCCCGCTCCGGACATGGCTGGAGAAGGTTGAGGTGGGGAGTGCGGACTTGGGCGCTGGAGCTCGAGTGCGCAAGAATGGATAGGCGAAGGAGGAAGAAGGCGTAGGTGAAAAGGTGGATCCTTATCCCCTTATATGGGTGGACGCAACTACATGTCCCCACGAGCCTGGTAAAACTCGCTTATCTCCAAGCGCCGTAATCAATGGCGCGGTTGGGTTACCCACGCCCGTATTGATGAGAATCCCGGGATAAGGGGACACGATCTCTGCTTTAACAAGACGTGCCAAGGAAACCGCCTCGCATGACGCGCTGAGGTGGGATAATGAAACGACTCGGATAAAGGCTTGGCCGTGGTGTGTCACGCTACGGAATACGTCAGCAGATTAGATTTGTGTAAATATTATTCTCTCTATGGCAATATGTGGAAACTTATTTTGCAGAGCCGGACACTATCTTTGTGTTCAAAATCTTCTATGAAGTACTTGGAGGAGGAACGCGCCTTGCAATGCCGAAGACAATCTGCGCGCCGGACTCGTCGTCATTGAAGCCTGGTTCAGGGGCTACTGAGGGAGTCCTGGATTAGGGGGTGTCCGGATAGCCGGACTATACCTTCAGCCGGACTCCTGGACTATGAAGATACAAGATTGAAGACTTCGTCCCGTGTCCGGAAGGGACTTTCCTTGGCGTGGAAGGCAAGCTTGGCGATACGGATGTGCAGATCTCCTACCATTGTAACCGACTTTGTGTAACCCTAACCCTCTCCGGTGTCTATATAAACCGGAGGGTTTTAGTCCGTAGGACAACATACACAACAACAATCATACCATAGGCTAGCTTCTAGGGTCTAGCCTCTCCGATCTCGTGGTAGATCTACTCTTGTACTACCCATATCATCAATATTAATCAAGCAGGACGTAAGGTTTTACCTCCATCGAGAGGGCCCGAACCTGGGTAAACCTTCGTGTCCCTTGCCTCCTGTTACCATCTGGCCTAGATTCATAGTTCGGGACCCCCTACCCGAGATCCGCCGGTTTTGACACCGACACCATGTAAAAGGAAAAAACAGCTTACCACATGAGCGTGACGCTGCGTACTGAATCCGCGATCCTCGGTAGCGGATGCGGGGGCCTCGGCGCCCTTGAAAAGCACCTTCCAGGCATCTTCGTACGTCGTGTCGAAGAGCCTGCTCTGAGTTTGGTGCCACACAGGGTCGAACTCCCACAGGTTGAAAGCCCGTTGTTGACACGGGAGGATCAGGCGGATGAGCATAACCTGGATTACGTTGACAAGTTTGAGCTTCTTGTCCACCAGGGTTTGGATGCATGTTTGGAGTCCGGTCAGCTCTCCTTTCTTACCCCACGACAGGCCCATATCATTCCAGGAGGTGAGCCGCGTAGGGGGTCCGGATCGAAACTCGGGGGTGTGACCCATTCGGCGTTGCACGGCTCGGTGATGTAAAACCACCCCGATTGCCACCCCTTCAGGGTCTCCACAAAGGAGCCCTCGAGCCATAGGACGTTGGCCATCTTGCCCACCATGGCGCCTCTGCACTCCGCCTGGTTGCTGTGCACCACCTTCGACTTGACATTGAAAGTCTTGAGCCATAGGCCGAAATGGGGGCGGATGCGGAGGAAAGCCTCGCACACGATGATAAACGCTGAGATGTTGAGGACAAAGTTCGGGGCCAGATCGTGGAAATCCAGGCCGTAGTAGAACGTGAGCCCCCGGACAAATGGGTGGAGAGGGAAGCCCAGTCCGCGGAGGAAATGGGGAAGAAACACCACCCTCTCATGGGGCCTAGGGGTGGGGATGAGCTGCCCCTTTTCGGGAAGCCGGTACACGATGTCGTTACATAGGTATCCGGCCTTCCTCAGCTTTTTGATGTGTCCCTCCGTGACGGAGGAGACCATCCACTTGCCTCCCGCTCCGGACATGGCTGGAGAAGGTTGAGGTGGGGAGTGTGGACTTGGGCGCTGGAGCTCGACTGCGCAAGAATGGATAGGCGAAGGAGGAAGAAGGCGTAGGTGAAAAGGTGGATCCTTATCCCCTTATATGGGTGGACGCAACTACATGTCCCCACCAGCCTGGTAAAACTCGCTTATCTCCAAGCGCCGTAATCAATGGCGCGGTTGGGTTACCCACGCCCGTATTGATGAGAATCCCGGGATAAGGGGACATGATCTCTGCTTTAACAAGAGGTGCCAAGGAAACCGCCTCGCATGACGCGCTGAGGTGGGATAATGAAACGACTCGGATAAAGGCTTGGCCGTGGTGTGTCACGCTACGGAATACGTCAGCAGATTAGATTGGTGTAAATATTATTCTCTCTTTGGCAATATGTGGAAACTTATTTTTCCAGAGCCGGACACTATCTTTGTGTTCAAAATCTTCTGCGAAGTACTTGGAGGAGGAACCCGCCTTGCAATGCCGAAGACAATCTGCGCGCCAGACTCGTCGTCATTGAAGCCTGGTTCAAGGGCTACTGAGGGAGTCCTGGATTAGGGGGTGTCCGGATGGCCGGACTATACCTTCAGCCGGACTCCTGGACTATGAAGATACAAGATTGAAGACTTCGTGCCGTGTCCGGAAGGGACTTTCCTTGGCGTGGAAGGCAAGCTTGGCGATACGGATGTGCGGATCTCCTACCATTGTAACCGACTTTGTGTAACCCTAACCCTCTCCGGTGTCTATATAAACCGGAGGGTTCTAGTCCGTAGGATAACATACACAACAACAATCATACCATAGGCTAGCTTCTAGGGTATAGCCTCTCCGATCTCGTGGTAGATCTACTCTTGTACTACCCATATCATCAATATTAATCAAGAAGGACGTAGGGTTTTACCTCCATCGAGAGGCCCGAACCTGGGTAAACCTTTTTGTCCCTTGCCTCCTGTTACCATCCGGCCTAGATGCATAGTTCGGGACCCCCTACCCGAGATCCGCCGGTTTTGACACCGACACCATGTAAAAGGAAAAAATAGCTTACCACATGACCGTGACGCTGCGTACTGAATCCGCGATCCTCGGTAGCGGATGCGGGGGCCTCGGCGCCCTTGAAAAGCACCTTCCAGGCATCTCCGTACGTCGTGTCGAAGAGCCTGCTCTGAGTTTGGTGCCACACCGGGTCGAACTCCCACAGGTTGAAAGCCCGTTGTTGACACGGGAGGATCAGGCGGATGAGCATAACCTGGACTATGTTGACAAGTTTGAGCTTCTTGTCCACCAGGGTTTGGATGCGTGTTTGGAGTCCGGTCAGCTCTCCTTTCTTACCCCACGACAGGCCCATATCATTCCAGGAGGTGAGCCGCGTAGGGGGTCCGGATCGAAACTCGGGGGTGCGACCCATTCAGCGTTGCACGGCTCGGTGATGTAAAACCACCCCGATTGCCACCCCTTCAGGGTCTCCACAAAGGAGCCCTCGAGCCATAGGACGTTGGCCATCTTGCCCACCATGGCGCCTCTGCACTCCGCCTGGTTGCTGTGCACCACCTTCGACTTGACATTGAAAGTCTTGAGCCATAGGCCGAAATGGGGGCGGATGCGGAGGAAAGCCTCGCACACGATGATAAACGTTGAGATGTTGAGGACAAAGTTCGGGGCCAGATCGTGGAAATCCAGGCCGTAGTAGAACGTGAGCCCCCGGACAAATGGGTGGAGAGGGAAGCCCAGTCCGCGGAGGAAATGGGGGAGAAACACCACCCTCTCATGGGGCCTAGGGGTGGGGATGAGTTGTCCCTTTTCGGGAAGCCGGTACACGATGTCGTTAGACAGGTATCCGGCCTTCCTCAGCTTTTTGATGTGTCCCTCCGTGATGGAGGAGACCATCCACTTGCCTCCCGCTCCGGACATGGCTGGAGAAGGTTGAGGTGGGGAGTGCGGACTTGGGTGCTGGAGCTCGAGTGCGCAAGAATGGATAGGCGAAGGAGGAAGAAGGCGTAGGTGAAAAGGTGGATCCTTATCCCCTTATATGGGTGGACGCAACTACATGTCCCCACCAGCCTGGTAAAACTTGTTTATCTCCAAGCGTCGTAATCAATGGCGCGGTTGGGTTACCCACGCCCGTATTGATGAGAATCCTGGGATAAGGGGACACGATCTCTGCTTTAACAAGACATGCCAAGGAAACCGCCTCGCATGACGCGCTGAGGTGGGATAATGAAACGACTCGGATAAAGGCTTGGCTGTGGTGTGTCACGCTACGGAATACGTCAGCAGATTAGATTGGTGTAAATATTATTCTCTCTATGGCAATATGTGGAAACTTATTTTTCCAGAGCCGGACACTATCTTTGTGTTCAAAATCTTCTACGAAGTACTTGGAGGAGGAACCCGCCTTGCAATGCCGAAGACAATCTGCGTGCCGGACTCGTCGTCATTGAAGCCTGGTTCAAGGGCTACTGAGGGAGGCCTAGATTAGGGGGTGTCCGGATGGCCGGACTATACCTTCAGCCAGACTCCTGGACTATGAAGATACAAGATTGAAGACTTCGTCCCGTGTCCGGAAGGGACTTTCCTTGGCGTGGAAGGCAAGCTTCGCGACACGGATTTGCAGATCTCCTACCATTGTAACCGACTTTGTGTAACCCTAACCCTCTCCGGTGTCTATATAAACCGGAGGGTTTTAGTCCGTAGGACAACATACACAACAACAATCATACCATAGGCTAGCTTCTAGGGTTTAGCCTCTCCGATCTCGTGGTAGATCTACTCTTGTACTACCCATATCATCAATATTAATCAAGCAGGACGTAGGGTTTTACCTCCATCGAGAGGGCCCGAACCTGGGTAAAACTTCGTGTCCCTTGCCTCCTGTTACCATCCGGCCTAGCCGCACAGTTCGGGACCCCCTACCTGAGATCCGCCGGTTTTGACACCGACACTCTTCCCTTTCATTAGTATTCTCTTCATCTTCTATTTGTTTTCTTTTCTTTATGTAATTGGAAATATAAGGATTTTCAATGCAATTCACCGCACAATACATTATAAATCTTCTCTAGATCAAAATGAAGAACTCTATCAAGGGCTAATTCTGGAATAACCTTAGTTATACGTTTATTTCTTCATAACCCAAGAGCAAACTAAGTTCATTATGATGTGCAAGGGAAATCAAGTCATCACAATTTTTGGACATGATACGATCATGAAACAATTGGCATTGGGTACTAAAATGATCACGTTCATTGCAAAGTTCACAAGTACGGCTAAGAAAATTTAAATTTTCAGCACAATCATCTAGCCTTTCTTGCAACCATTTAGTTTCCAAGTACTTATGCATCTTGCAACATCTATCTTCCCTATTTGGTGTGTACTTGCAAACCCAGTCTACTCCACAAAAATTGACATGTTTATAGGAGGCATTTTCATCATAACTAGTGCAATCATCATTAGCATCATGGATATTCAAAGAATTCATAGTAACAACATTGCAATCATGCTCATCATTCAAATATTTAGTGCCAAACATTTTATAGATTTCTTCTTCTAGCACTTGAGCACAATTATCCTTTCCATCATACTCATGAAAAATATTTAAAAGGTGAAGCGTATGATACAAACTCAATTCCATTTTTTTGTAGTTTTCTTTTATAAATTAAACTAGTGATAAAACAAGAAACTAAAAGACTCGATCGCAAGATCTAAAGATATACCTTCAAGCACTCACCTCCCCGGCAATGGTGCCAGAAAAGAGCCTGATGTCTACTACACAACCTTCTTCTTGTAGACGTGTCCAAGTGCAGAGGTTTGTAGGACAGTAGCAAATTTCCCTCAAGTGGATGACCTAAGGTTTATCAATCCGTAGGAGGCGTAGGATGAAGATGGTCTCTATCAAGCAACCCTGCAACCAAATAACAAAGAGTCTCTTGTGTCCCCAACACACCCAATACAATGGTAAATTGTATAGGTGCACTAGTTCGGTGAAGAGATGGTGATACAAGTGGTATATGGATAGTAGATAAAGGTATTTGTAATCTGAAATTATAAAAACAGCAAGGTAACTAATGGTAAAAGTGAGCGTAAACGGTATTGCAATGATGGTAAACAAGGTCTAGGGTTCATACTTTCACTATTGTAAGTCCTCTCAACAATACTAACATAATTGGATCATAAAACTATCCCTCAACATGCAACAAAGAGTCACTCCAAAGTGACTAATAGCGGAGAACGAACAAAGAGATTATGGTAGGGTACGAAACCACCTCAAAGTTATTCTTTCCAATCAATCCATTGGGCTATTCCTATAATTGTCACAAACAGCCCTAGAGTTCGTACTAGAATAACACCTTAAGATACAAATCAACCAAAACCCTAATGTCACCTACATACTCCAATGTCACCTCACGTATCCGTGGGTATGATTATATGATATGCATCACACAATCTCAGATTCATCTATTCAACCAACACAAAGGACCTCAAAGAGTGCCCCAAAGTTCTACCGGAGAATCGCGATGAAAACGTGTGCCAACCCCTATGCATAGGTTCCCAATGTCATGAAACCCGCAAGTTGGTCACCTTAACATACATCAAGTGGCACGTGGTATCCCATTGTCACCACAGATATCCACGACAAGACATACATCAAGTGTTCTCAAGTCTTTAAAGACTCAATCCGATAAGATTACTTCAAAGGGGAAACTCGATTCATTACAAGAGAGAAGAGGGGGGAAGAAACATCATAGGATCAAAATATAATAGCAAAGCTCGCGATACATCAAGATCGTATCATCTCAAGAACACGAGAGAGAGAGATCAAACACATAGCTACTGGTACATACCCTCAGCCCCGAGGGAGAACTACTCCCTCCTCGTCATGGAGAGCATCGGGATGATGAAGATGGCCACCGGAGAGGGATTGCCCCCTCCGGCAGGGTGCCGGAACGGGTCTAGATTGGCTTTCGGTGCCTACGGAGGCTTCTAGCGGCGGAACTCCCGATCTAATCTCTGTTCTGGAAGTTTTAGGATACGTGGGTATATATGGGTGAAAGGAGTACGTCGGTGGACCGAAGGGGGGGCCACGAGGCAGGGGGCGCGCCCCAGGGGGGTGGGCGCGCCCCCTACCCTCGTGACCACCTCCTTCATCTTTTGACGTAGGGTCCAAGTCTATCCGGTACGTTTACTTCCAAAAATAACTTCTCCAGTTGATGTCGTTCCGTTTCGACTCCATTTGATATTCCTTTTCTTCGAAACACTGAAATAGGCATAAAACAACAAATCTAGGCTAGGCCTCCAGTTAATAGGTTAGTCCCAAAAATAATATAAAAGTGGATAATAAAGCCCAATATTGCCCAAAACATTAGATAATATAGCATGGAGCAATAAAAAATTATAGATACGTTGGAGACATATCAGTTAGGAAAAGCCGAAATCTATGGCAGCTCTCACGACGCTCATGACCCGCTTTTATGCGGGAGAAGACAGCTGGCTGGCTCGCAGTAATAATATATCAAAGAACCATGGTACCTCAGATACCAAGGACGGCAATAGCAGGTCACGTCACAACAAGCATAAGAGCCGCACTAACAACGAAAATACTGAGGATACGGCAGTCAATGCCGGATTCAAAGGCTCTAAACCCGATCAGCGGAAAAAGCCATTCAAACAAAGTACGCCGGGTCCGTCCAGCTTGGACCGTATACTCGATCGCTTGTGTCAAATACACGGCACCCCAGACAAGCCAGCCAATCACACCAACAGGGATTGTTGGGTGTTCAAGCAGGCCGGCAAGTTAATTGCCGAAAAGAAGGACAAGGGGCCGCATAGCGATGACGAGGAGGAGCCCCGACAGCCGCACACTGGAGGATAGAAGAGGTTTCCCTCGCAAGTGCGGACGGTGAACATGATATACGCAACCCACATCCCCAAGAGGGAGCGGAAGCGTGCGCTCAGGAACGTATATGCGTTGGAGCCAGTCGCCCCAAAGTTCAACCCTTGGTCCTCCTGTTCGATAATCTTCGATCGCAGGGACCACCCCACTAGTATCCGTCATGGCGGATTCGCCGCACTGGTCCTAGACCCAATCATCGACGGATTTCACCTCACTCGAGTCCTTATGAACGGTGGCAGCAGCCTGAACCTGCTTTATCATGACACAGTGCACAAAATGGGTATAGACCCCTCAAGGATCAAACCCACAAAAACGACCTTTATGGGCGTCATTCCAGGTGTAGAGGCCCATTGCACAGGCTCAACTACACTGGAAGTGGTCTTCGGATCCCCGGATAACTTCCAAAGCGAAGAGTTAATCTTCGATATAGTCCCTTCCGCAGTGGTTATCACGCGCTGCTCGGGCGAACCGCATTTGCTAGATTCAATGTGGTACCGCATTATGCATACCTCAAGCTCAAGATGCCAGGACCTCGCGGAGTTATTACAGTCAATGGAAACACAGAGTGCTCTCTCTGAACAAAGGAGCACACTGCAGCCCTCGCAACAGAAACGCAAAGCAGCCTCTCAAGGCAATCAACCATTTCGGTGCTTCACAGCCTGGACACCTTCAAGCGTGCTCGGGGCAATCAGCAAATAGACCGCCTGGCACGATCTGATCTCGCGTAGCAATACGGCGGCCACCCCAATCCCAGCCCAGCGGCGAAACTCGTGCCGCGCGTCCATAATTACGCATTAAAAATACCATGGGCACAGGTGGGGAGGGGGGCACAACTGCGGCACGCCCCAAGACGCGGCCTAAACCGCACTAGGGGCTTCCCGTTCGGTTATTTTTCTTTTCCTTTCAGGACTTTAATCTCTGGAAACACTGTCCGGCAGCACTATTGCCGAACACATGATGCAGCAACCAAGGAGGCAGAAAGCTACGTTATACCATGGAATTCCCAGGTTGATTACAGTAACGAGTGAAATATTCAATTTAATATCATTCCTCAGCTTGCCCTTGGAAGGGACATAGTCCTACTCTTTGCTTATCGCACTATCTGTATCACTCTGCTTTAACGCAATTTTTTAATAAACAATGCATGACATTACGACTATTACTGCATTCTTGTTATATATATATATATATATATATATATATATATGTGTGTGTGTGTGTGTGTGTGTGTGTGTGTGTGTGTGTTCATTAACGACGCCTTGCAACCGTACACTCTGGTGCGGCCAATACACCAGGGGCTTACGTACCCCACAATGCGGTGTGAAAAGTCCGAACATTTTCACAAGTGCGGCACCCCGAACTTATAGCATTATATGCATCAGCTCCGAATCATGTCTTTGGTCAAATGTTGGGTTTGCCCGGCTCCTATGTTTTGGTACCTTACGTTCTGCTCTATCGGCTAAGGTAGCGCTAGGAGAACAACTGCGATTGTGCCCTGGTTTTGCTGGGTTCAGTACCTCTGTAGAGAAAGCTAAAACTGACTGTCATGATAAGGCGAGAGACTGGTCGCTGTTCGGCGAGGTTTTCAAGTCCCTAAAGACTTATGCCGCTTAGAGCGAGGGTCCGGCCCTGTCTGGCCTAAAGGCGTGTATCGAGCTCCGAATTCGGCCTTCTGAATACCAGGGGCTTCGCCAAAATTTAAAATTATAGAATTCTATGGCTAAGTGAGAGTGATAAAGCATCATTAGTCTGGTTGCCTTGTTTGCTATGCTGAGCACCTCCCTCGAAGGACCCAAACATGGGAACAAGAGTGCTCAGGTTTATCCCAAACACCCCAGCACTCGTGGCATGGGGGCAGAAGCCGAGGACTAGCCATCTCTCAGATTGGATAAACAGCCAAACAGAAGGTAATATTTTAAATTCCAACAAGCGTTGCATGGCGCATATGAAACAAGTTTTCATACATATAGGATAAAACGAGCAAGTCTCATTCAAATATTACATCTTTTGAACACTTGTCCGCGATGAGACGGGCACCCGGCAGAACACCCTCGTAGTACATCTCGGGGTGGCGGTGCTCCTTGCCCTCTGGCGGCCCCTCCTTGATCAGCTTCACGGCGTCTAGCTTGACCCACTGCAATTTCACACGGGCGAAAGCCCGGCGTGCACCTTCAATGCAGACAGATCACTTGACGACCTCCAGCCACGGGCAGGCATCCACAAGCCGCCTCACCAGGCCGAAGAAGCTGTTCGGAAGGGCGTCGCCAGGCCACAGCCGGACTATAAAGCTCTTCATGGCCTGATCGGCCGCCTTGTGTAGCTCGACCATCTGCTTCAGCTGGTCGCTCATTGGCACCGGATGTTCAGCCTCAGCATACTGAGACCAGAACAGCTTCTCCGTCGAGCTTCCGTCCTCGGCCTGGTAAAATTGTGTGGCATCGGACACACTGCGGGGCAAATCTGCGAATGCTCCTGAAGAGCTCCGGATCCGGGTAAGTAATCGGTAATTTAGTTTTACATGATTGCTTTGCATATAGAAAGCCTTACCCGCCGCTATCTTCTTCATCGCGTCGATCTCTTGGAGGGCCTTTTGGGCTTCGGCCTTGGCACTTTTTACACTCTCGAGGGCCGCGGCAAGCTCAGACTCCTGCATCTTGGAGTCAAGCTCCAACGCCTCGTGCTTCGCCACAAGAACCTGGAGCTCTTGCTGCACCTCGCCCACCCGAGCCTCGTGCTTCTCTCGCTCGGTGCGCTCCTTGGCCACTGTATCTTCGGCCTTGGTCAGCGCTTGCTTCAGGGTCGCCACCTCGGTCGTGGCCCCTGGCAAACATACGATGATCCTGTCATTTTGCAATCGCGTCCTCTTTTATATATACACAAGACAGGGTATTACTTACCCTTGTTCTGCTCGAGCTGCCTCTTGGCAAGGCCGAGCTCTTTCCTGGACCCCTCGAGGTCCTATTTCAGTATGGCGACCTCCGCAGTTAGTGTGGCGGATGCCAGCAGTGAAGGCTGCATATGCATATTGACATACTTATATTAGACTCCTGCGATATTATTTGATCCTCTGTTCGGCTTTTCTTTGTGAACACCGAACAAAGCATCAGGGCTACTGTCTATGCGGTAATATTTCTACTACATTTTAACACTTACCTCGAAGCCTGTTAGAAGGCTGGCACAGGCTTCGGTCAATCCGCTCTTGGCGGACTGAACCTTTTGGATCACCGCACTCATGATAGTGTGGTGCTCCTCGTCGATGGAAGCGCTGCGAAGCGCTTCCAGCAGATTGTCCGGTGCCTCTGGATGGACAGAGGTCACTGGCGCAGGCATCTTGCCCCTCTTAGAAGGAGGCCGCCTGCCCGAGCCCGGAACCGCTGGAGGGTCCGGCGCGGTGTTCGGCTGAGGGCCGAACTCGGAGCTCTCGGGGGCTCCGTCCCCTCGGCTCCGGGAGTCCGGAAGGTCACCTTGAGGCGCCTCTGGGACTTTCTCCCCTTGATCCGGTGCCTCTTGAGACAACACCTCGGCGTCGTCGGCAGGATGAGGGGAGGTGGCAGTCGGGACTGGATCGCTATCCATGTCCGACAAGCCCAAGGAGCCGTCCGATGATACATCGATACTGGCTCGTGGCGGCCTGCATAATTACGTTCGGCGTTAGGGAAAGCAGTGCGACAAAGGAATTCGATGAGTTACTCTGGTATCCGAATACTTACAATCTCCCCGGGGGCTTGACCCTGGGCAACCACTCGTCTTCGCCTTCGTCGGCGGCGGTGGAACCGTCCGGAAGGAGAGTCCTTCCCTTCTTGGACCCTCTGGCCTCCCCAGTTGGGGCGACCTTCTTTTTCTTGTCTCCCCCAGTCGTTGGGGGAGCATCTTCTTCTTCTTCCTCGTCTTCGGGGGAAGAGTGCGTCGCAGAGTCATCGGACGGTGAGTCCGACGATGCCTAGCATCGGGAACTCTTTCGGGTTCCCTTGTCCTTCTTGGTCTTCTCCGGCACCGTATAAGGGGCCGAAGTCAACATCTTCGCCAGAAGAGCGTCTGCGGGGCCTTCGGGCAAAGGAGCCGGACAGTCGATCTGTCTGGCCATCTTCTGCCAGTCCTGTCAAAGGTACGGGAGTTTAGATCCCGCATAGAGTCAATCTATATAAAAACAATAAGTATCCTGTGAAAGGTAAAGCAGCTTACCGCACTGGCTTGGCGCTTCGCGTTGAATCCGCGATCCTCAGTAATAGGGGGGGACCTCGGCACTTTTGAACAGCACCCTCCAAGCGTCTTCATGAGTCGTGTCGAAGAGCCTGTTCAGAGTTCAGTGCTGCGCCAGATTGAACTCCCACAAGTTGAACTCCCGTTGTTGGCACGGGAGTATTCAGCGGATGAGCATGACTTGGACTATGTTGACAAGCTTGAGCTTCTTGTCCATCATGTTTTGAATACATGTTTGGAGTCCGGTCAGCTCTTTCGAACTACCCCAGGACAGGCCCTTCTCTTTCCAGGAGGTGAGCCGTGTGGGGATGCCAGATCGGAACTCGGGGGCCGCTACCCATGCAGGGTCGCGCGGCTCGGTGATATAGAACCACCCCGATTGCCACCCCTTTATGGTTTCCACAAAGGAGCCCTCGAGCCATGTTACGCTGGGCATCTTGCCCACCATGGCGCCTCCGCACTCCGCCTGGCAGCCGCCCACCACCTTCGGCTTGACATTGAAGGTCTTCAGCCATAAGCCGAAGTGGGGCTTGATGCGGAGGAAGGCCTCGCACACGACGATAAATGCTGAGATGTTGAGGATGAAGTTCGGGGACAGATCGTGGAAATCCAGGCCGTAAAAAAACATGAGCCCCCGGAAGAAGGGATGGAGAGGGAATCCTAGTCCGTAGAGGAAATGGGTGAGGAATACTACCCTCTCATGGGGCCTGGGGGTGGGGATGAGCTGCCCCTCATCCGGGAGCCGGTGCGCGATGTCGTCGGGCAGGTATCCGGCTCTCCTCAGTTTCTTGATGTCTCCCACCGTGACGGAGGAGAGCATCCACCTGCCTCCTGCTCCGGACATGATTGGAGAAGGTTGAGGTGGGAAATGCGGACTTGGGCGCTAGAGCTCGAGTGTGCAAAAACGGATGGGTAAGGGAGGAAGAAGGCGTGGATAGAGAGGTGAATCCTTATCCCTTTATATGGGCGGATGAAACTAAGCGTCCCCACTTGCCTGGTAAAACTTGCTTATCCCCCAAGCGCCGCAATTGATGGCGCAGTTGGGTTACCCATGCCCGTATTGATGAGAATCCCGTAATAAGGGGACACGATCTCTGCTTTGACAAGACGTGTCGAAAAACTGCCTCGCGTTATGTGCGGGGCTAGTTAAAAGAAATGGTTCGGATAATCATCGGGCCATGACGTAGCGTCATGCTGCCAAAACAAGCCAGCAAATAAGATCTGCAAAAATATTATTCTCTCTACGGTGGAATGTGGAACTTATTTTGCAGGGTCGGACACTATCCTCGTATTCAAATTCTTCTGTGATGTATTCGGAGAAGGAACCCGCCTTGCAATGCCGAAGACAATACTGCGCGCCGGCCTCATCGTTATTGAAGTCTGGTTCAGGGGCTATTGAGGGAGTCATGGATTAGGGGGTCTCCGGACAGCCGGACTATCTCCATTGGCCGGACTGTTAGACTATGAAGATACAAGATTGAAGACTTTGTCTCGTGTCCGGATGGGACTCTACTTGGCGTGGAAGGCAAGCTAGGCAATACGGATATGGATATTTCCTCCTTTGTAACCGACCTTGTGTAACCCTAACCCTCTCCGGTGTCTATATAAACCGAAGGGTTTTAGTCCGTAGGACAACAACCATAACATACAATCATACCATAGGCTAGCTTCTAGGGTTCAGCCTCTCTGATCTCGTGGTAGATCTACTCTTGTACTACCCATATCATCAATATTAATCAAGCAGGACGTAGGGTTTTACCTCCATCAAGAGGGCCCGAACCTGGGTAAAACATCGTGTCCCCCTGCCTCCTGTTACCATCCAGCCTAGATGCACAGTTCGGGACCCCCTACCCGAGATCCGCCGGTTTTGACACCAACAGTCACAAACAGCCCTAGAGTTCGTACTAGAATAACACCTTAAGACACAAATCAACCAAAACCCTAATGTCACCTAGATACTCCAATGTAACCTCAAGTATCCGTGGGTATGATTATACGATATGCATCACACAATCTCATATTCATCTATTCAACCGAAACATAGAACCTCAAAGAGTGCCCCAAAGTTTCTACTGGCGAATCACGACGAAAAGGTTCCGCCCATGAACCTCAAAGAGTGCATAGGTTCATGGGCGTAACCCGCGTAGAGGGGGGAGAAACATCATAGGATCCAAATATAATAGCAAAGCTCGCGATACATCAAGATCGTATCACCTCAAGAACACGAGAGAGAGATCAAACACATAGCTACTGGTACATACCCTCAGCCCCGAGGAACAACTACTCCCTCCTCGTCATGGAGAGCACCGGGATGATGAAGATGGCCACCGGAGAGGGATTCCCCCTCTGGCAGGGTGACGGAACGGGTCTAGATTGGCTTTCGGTGGCTATGGAGGCTTCTGGCGGCGGAACTCCCGATCTATTGTCCTCTCCGATGTTTTTAGGGTATAAGGAGATATATATAGGCGGAAGAAGTATGTCAGGGGAGCCACAAGGGGCCCACGAGGGTGGAGGGCGCACCCTAGGGGGGTGGGCGCGCCCCCCTACCTCGTGTCCTCCTCGAAGCTTCCCTTACGTGCACTTCAAGTCTTCTAGGCTTCTTTCCTTCCAAAAATGAGTTCCGTGAAGTTTCAGGTCAATTGGACTCTGTTTGATTTTCCTTTTCTTCAAAACCCTAAAACAAGGTAAAAACAGAAACTGGCAGTGGGCTCTGGGTTAATAGGTTAGTCCCAAAAATGATATAAAAGTGTATAATAAAGCCCATAAACATCCAAACAGTAGATAATATAGCATGGAGCAATCAAAAATTATAGATACGTTGGAGACGTATTAGCATCCCCAAGCTTAATTCCTGCTCGTCCTCGAGTAGGTAAATGATAAAAACAGAATTTTTGATGCGGAGTGCTGCTTGGCATAATTTCAATGTAATTCTTCTTAATTGTAGCATGAATATTCAGATCCATAAGATTCAAGACAAAAGTTTAATATTGACACAAAAACAATAATACTTCAAGCATACTAACTAAGCAATCATGTCTTCTCAAAATAACATGGACAAAGAAAGCTATCCCTACAAAATCATATAGTCTGGCTATGCTCTATCTTCACCACACAAAATATTTAAATCATGCACAACCCCGATGACAAGGCAAGCAATTGTTTCATACTTTTGATGTTCTCAAACTTTTTCAATATTCACGCAATACATGAGCGTGAGCCATGGATATAGCACTATAGGTGGAATAGAGTGGTGGTTGTGGAGAAGGCAAAAAGGGAGAAGATAGTCTCACATCAACTAGGCGTATCAACGGGCTATGGAGATGCCCATCAATAGATATCAATGTGAGTGAGTAGGCATTGCCATGCAACGGATGCACTAGAGCTATAAGTATATGAAAGCTCAAAAGGAAACTAAGTGGGTGTGCATCCAACTTGCTTGCTCATGAAGACCTAGGGCATTTTGAGGAAGCTCATCATTGGAATATACAAGCCAAGTTCTATAATGAAAGATTCCCACTAGTATATGAAAGTGATAACATGAGAGACTCTCTACTATGAAGATCATGGTGCTACTTTGAAGCACAAGTGTGGTAAAAGGATAGTAACATTGTCCCTTCTCTCTTTTTCTCTCATTTTTTTCTTCTTTTCTTTTTTTCTCTTTTTTTATTTGGGCCCTTTTTATGGCCTCTTTTTTTCTCTTTTTTTTTATTTTTCGTCCAGAGTCTCATCCCGACTTGTCGGGGAATCATAGTCTCCATCATCCTTTCCTCACTGGGACAATGCTCTAATAATGATGATCATCACACTTTATTTTCTTACAACTCAAGAATTACAACTCGATACTTAGAACAAGATATGACTCTATATGAATGCCTCCGGTGGTGTACCGGGATGTGCAATGACTCATGAGTGACATGTATGAAAGAATTATAAACGGTGGCTTTGCCACAAATACGATGTCAACTACATGATCATGCAAAGCAATATGACAATGATGAAGCATGACATAATAAACGGAACGGTGGAAAGTTGCATGGAAATATATCTCGGAATGGCTATGGAAATGCCATAATAGGTAGGCATGTTGGCTGTTTTGAGGAAGGTATATGGTGGGTGTATGATACCAGCGAAAGATGCGCGGTACTAGAGAGGCTAGCAAAGGTGGAAGGGTGAGAGTGCGTATAATCCATGGACTCAACATTAGTCATAAAGAACTCATATACTTATTACAAAAATCTACAAGTTATCAAAGCAAAGTATTAAGTGCATGCTCCTAGGGGGATATATTGGTAGGAAAAGACCATCGCTCGTCCCCGACCGCCACTCATAAGGAAGACAATCAATAAATAAATCATGCTCCGACTTCATCACATAACGGTTCACCATACGTGCATGCTACGAGAATCACAAACTTCAACACAAGTATTTCTCAAATTCATAACCACTCAACTAGCATGACTCTAATATCACCATCTCAATATCTCAAAACAATTATCAAGTATCAAACTTCTCATAGTATTCAACACACTCATAAGAGAATTTTATTATTCTTGAATACCTAGCATATTAGGATTTTAAGAAAATTACCATGCTATTTAAGACTCTCAAAATAATATAAGTGAAGCATGAGAGTTCATCTATTTCTATAAAATAAAACCACCACCGTGCTCTAAAAAGATATAAGTGAAGCACTAGAGCAACAACGAACTACTCCGAAAGATATAAGTGAAGATCAATGAGTAGTCGAATAATTATGCAACTATGTGAAGACTCTCTAACATTTAATAATTTCAGATCTTGGTATTCTATTCAAACAGCAAGCAAAGCAAATTAAAATTACATTCTAAGAATGGCAAACATCATGTGAAGAAGCAAAAAACTTAGGATCAACCAAAACTAACCGATAATTGTTGAAGAAGAAAGGTGGGATGCCAACCGGGGCATCCCAAGCTTAGATGCTTGAGACTTCTTGAAATATTATCTTGGGGTGCCTTGGGGATCCCCAAGCTTGAGCTTTTGTGTCTCATTAATTCCTCTCATATCAAGGTCTCCCTAAATCTCAAAAACTTCATCCACACAAAACTCAACAAGGACTCGTGAGATAAGTTAGTATAAACCATTGCCAAAACCTTATCATACTCTACTGTAGCAAATCCCTAAAATTATTATTCAACATTGCATACTAAATGCCTCTGCATATTTAATAGTCCTATCCTCAACTAGAATCATTAAAGAAGCAAACATATGCAAACATAACAGCAATCTGCCTAAACAGGATAGTCTGTAAAGAATGCAGCAACATCCATACTTCCCTAGCTCCAAAAATTATGAAAGAAAATTTCCACTGTAGTAAATTTATCAGAGATTAATATGCCAAAGGTTTCAACATTTTATCACATTCTGAATTTTCTAGGGAATTATTGCAACAGCGGTAAACTTTCTGTTTTCAAACAGCAACATGTGGACTTCTAAAATAGGCTTAGTAAAGGCTATTAATGCCACTTTTATTGAAATAAAATATGCAAAACATTGTTCTACATAACAACAAGCAAATTTTAACAAAATAAATTGATGCTCCAAGCAAAACACATATCATGTGGTAAATAAAAATATAGCTTCAAGTAAAGTTACCGATGAATGAAGACGAAAGAGGGGATGCCTTCTGGGCATCCCCAAGCTTAGGCTCTTAGTTATTCTTGAATATTACCTTGGGGTGCCTTGGGCATCCCCAAGCTTAGGCTCTTAGTTATCCTTGAATATTACCTTGGGGTGCCTTGGGCATCCCCAAGCTTAGACTCTTGTCACTCCTTATTCCATAGTCCCCTTACCCAAAACTTGAAAACTTCACAACACAAAACTTAACAGAAAACTCCTAAGCTTCGTTAGCATAAGAAAATAAATCACCACTTCAAGGTACTGTAATGAACCCATTCTTTATTTATATTGGTGTTAAACCTACTGTATTCCAACTTCTCTATGGTTTATAAACTATTTTACTAGTCATAGATTCATCAAAATAAGTAAACAACACATGAAAAACAAAATCTGTCAAAAATAGAACAATCTGTAGTAATATGGATCAAACGTATACTTATGGAACTCATAAAATTCTAAAATAAATTGCTGGACCTAAAGAATTTACCTATTAATCATCTTCAAAAAGAATTAACTAAATATCACTCTTCAAATAAAAATGGCAGCAATTCTCATGAGCGCTAAAGTTTCTGTTTTTTACAGCATGATCAACAAGACTTTTCCAAAGTCTTCCCAAAGGTTCTACTTGGCACAAACACTAATTAAAAGTATAAAACCACATCTAAGAAGAGGCTAAATGAAATATTTGTTACTAAACAGGAGCAAAAAGCAAGGAACAAAAATAATATTGGGTTGCCTTCCAACAAGCGCTATCATTTAACGCCTCTAGCTAGGCATAATGATTTCAATGATGCTCACATAAAGAATAAGAATCTATCTATTATATACATAATACATAAGGCAAACAAGCTATTAGGTTCATCCACATATGTTAATATTATTTACACCGTCCGATCAAAATAATAATGGCTGAGATTTAAAGGTTTTTACGTAACATATTAATGTGTATGTACCAATATATCGGACTATCACGTTGTCACATATACAGCCCATCCATTGTAATTAGACTAGGCAAGGAAGCGTTAGCACATAAAAAAACGACTAGGCAAGGAAGCGTCATCACAGAAAAAAAAGTAGGAAGAAATACAAAAGGCAAACAAGCCATTAGGTTCATCCACATATGTTAATATTATTTACACCGTCTGATCAAAATAATAATGGCTGAGATTTAAAGGTTTTTACGTAACATATTAATGTGTATGTACCAACATATCGGACTATGACGTTGTCACATATACAGCCCATCCATTGTAATTAGACTAGGCAAGGAAGCGTTAGCACATAAAAAAACGACTAGGCAAGGAAGCGTCATCACGTAAAAAAAGGTAGGAAGAGTTAGGTTGACGTACGGGCCACTTCAAAAAAAGGTTCACGTACATGCATCAATATGGTAAAAAAAAAATCCTGACACGTTGCATACAAAAGAGATGTACGCTCTAGAAGCTGATTCTGATTCACGTCCTACATCTCTATCGGAACCTCAAAGACATATGCCTCTCGAGCAGTCCATGTTTTAGCGTTTCTGATGGTCTGCCCAGGTTTTAGGGTTTCTGATGGTTTGCCCTAGGGCCGAGCTATTCCTCCTGTGGAACTAAAGCTCACCTCCTATAGATCCACCGAAACGCCAAAACTATGCCTCTCGAGCAGCCCAGTTCTAGGGTTTCTGATGGTCTACTCTAGGGCCGCACTATTCATCCTGTCCTGTGTGGCTGCAGCTCACATCCTACAGCGCCATTGAAACCTCGAAGCCATGCCTTCTGTGTCCAGTCTCCACAAGATCTTCTCCTCAATCGGTTAGGTTTTGAAGATTCCGCCTCCCGAGCAGCAACCAGTCGCGTCTCATCATCCTGTTCCTGTCCATAGGAAACACTTGACAAGAATCATGTCGCAAAGCAGGAAGAATGCTATCGTGCTATCTTGGAGTTGTGTCATGCATAGGTCGATCAAGGCATGTAGGACTGTCTGCAAGAGGATAGATCAACATGGTCTACAAGCATAGTAAGATGACCACCAAAGATGTGACTTACAAGTGGCATAAAGAGAACCAAATCGACCCCCAGATGCAGGTATTACTTGGCGTAATAACAGAAATGTTTGAAACATGGCCCTATCCTCTTTCTAGATTTAATCAACTCCTAGCCCTCCTCTGTCTAACATTTAGTTAGAATTTGGACATGCTTGCCAAGTGTTTGACAAAATGTATAAAGACATGTATATCCAAATCCAATGGTATTTTTTTCCAGATCATTGTGCATATTAGATTTACAGTTTGATAAAGGATAAATTTATGTATACAAGCTAACTGCTATCCTTAGGACTAATGCGTAAAGGTCCTGAATTTAGGATATAACAGATTACATATTATACGATGTGTTAGTAACAGCAGCTACTATTGTTTGCAGAATTTTTATGATATACAAGATGCTATATGCAAATCTTATCGTTGAAAAATGAACATAATAGATTACTTTTGTAGTCATTAAGTAACAATAGTATTATATTGTATGCAGATTTTTCCTAGAAGATGATATGTGTGTGAATCCTTATAAATTCAAGTGATTTCCATTAATTCTGAAATTTGAATGGTTAGTAAGAGTTGATCTCAGTAATCAGTTCATCCATTCGAGTTAAGATTTTCCATAGGTCACCAATGTACAATTTGCATATTTGATCCCTGCATGCATTTTCTAATTACATTCATTTTTTTGTGAAATAATTCTAATTACATTCATGGTTACTATGGAAGGACTATTATACATTTATCCGGGTGGTCAGAGACAATCGTACTGTTGCATGTTGTTTCAGTTATGCACCTGAAGGCTATATTCTACTAGATATGTTCCAATCAGTCTATGTTTCTATGACACTAACTATAGTTTTTGAGTGTCTAATATAAGTGAAAGGCCACGCTACAATTCTATTGCACAATTTTTTTCATGTACAACATGCTATATGCTATTTCTTATCGCTGCAAAATGAGTCTAATAGATTATTTTGTACTCCTAAAGTAACAATAGCTATTTTGTTGTCTGCAGAGTATTTTTGTAGAAGATGACATATGCGACAAGTGATTCCCGTAAATTCTGAAATTTGAAAGGTTAGTAAGAGTTGTTCTAAATCATCAGTTCATCCATTCGGGCTCAGATATTTTCCATAGGCCATCAATGTACAATTTGCATATTTAATCCCTGCATGCATTTTCTAATTACATTCATGGTTACTATGGAAGGTCTACAAAATTCAAACATGCACTTTAATGAGTTTTATGTTCTTGGTAACATCTCTTCTGTCTAGCCTTTTCAGTTGAGGAGAACAATGAAAAAAGCTCCAGTGTTATATGCATCACCTAGAACACATGCGAAAACTCTATTGCATATCAATTAACACATATGGACCAAATTCAGTTAATAAATGCAAGCCTTTTTCTTTTGTCTTAAAAACACATATCATTAATATAACTTGCTAATACTATATGGTACCAACAAATAGAAAGAATACACCTTTTTATCAAACTACAGGGAGGAAGCATACCTGTGACGAATCAGCCAGTGTACAGCAAGTAGTAATGATGCAAAGTTGTAGGACATTACATAGGTGGAAGCTGACAGCAGTAGCAAGCCCACAACACGCCTCCACCCGTGGACTCTCTACAAGACAATGTAATATTGAACACTTTTTGCTATACGAAACTTCATATAATTAATATGGATGTGTTGAAGAGACAGTAACCAAAGTTCGGCAGAATGTTAACTAAAAAATAGTATAAGCTCAATTCCCTAAAGCAACGCAAGGCACATCAATGGCAGGACAAATAATTCTACAATTTATATCCTAGAAATAGTCAGAATGTACAATCTTATTGTCTGAATTATAATAAAACAGAAGAACTAAGTAACTCAACCTTATCTTTGAATAAATTTAACAGATCAACTAAGCAAACAAGCTTTTTATAAAGTACATATATACTGTGCACAGAAAAAGAAGAATGCAAAGGATGTTGGGAGAGTAGTAAGGTAGTCATACCCATCCTTACTATGCCATAGACGACGAGGAACACTATGAAGAACAAGGCTATCGAACCCGACGGCACAGCTCTCGGCCCAGTGGCACAAATAGGAGAGCAGCGCCACTTAGCAAAACGGATTTATCATATTCTCCAGTAGCCTCCCATGCGACCGCTTTGCCTCACGACCTCGCTGCTAGGGGTGCAAAATCTGAGGCTGGAACGCGTGCCCCAGCCTTGGTCCGATCTGGCCTCAAGAGCATCTCCTTCCCAGCTTTAGTGATGCACGGGCAGGCCAGTGGATGGATTTGGTGTGGCCACTCGCTTTCACATGGACGGAAAAATTTCTGATAGCCATAGAAAATCTCCATAAAAAACCAAAATCCGCGCCATTGCTGGAGCCTAGAAGGCCGAGCATCTTGGAAGGGAGGAGAAGGAATGGGAAGAGGAGAGATTACTTGGAGGAGAGGAACCGCTCAGGTTCAAAGGGGCCCAACTCCACGGCCATCCAACTGACGGCGGCGGCGAGCAGTAGGCACGTGTGGTCAGGCTGGAGGACCTGCCGCCGCCGAGAGCATGCAGCCACCGCACTCCACCGCAAATCCCCCTTCTCACCCTGTCCTCCTCCCTTGGCAGGATCTAGCAACGAATGTGGATGAATCTATGGATCAGGCGTGGAACAGTGAAAAAGGAACGGGAGGAGAACGAGAATTTGGGTTTTCTTTTTTTGGCTGGGAAGGGTAGCACGCTGAGTTTGGCTCGGAGGCACCGCATATCCATCTCTACACAATTCTGAAAAAAAAAATCCATGTCTACACGTACGTGCTGATGAAGGGTAGTCTCATTTAAAAAAATGATGGTTTTTCCTCATACAAATCGAATTGGGTGTCAATAGTAAATAGGTGTATGAGAATCATGCCATTGGCATTTAGAGAAAAACATCCATGCAAAAATAGCACAATATCAATGCGATTTTCACGAGGTCAAATTGAATTTTCTATTTGGGATCTGGTCTTACAGCCCGACTAAGTTTACCGCGACACCTCAAGTGCATTGCAGGCCGTTTTCATTTGGCGTATAGGTTTGCTGCCGCTCGCAGAATCAAGCAATGGACATTACGTGGCGCCGAAAGATCCCAAGAGAACATTCGGTCGGTAGAGTTTCCTTTTTCTTTGCATATTACTCAGATTGAGTTAAGTCTATATAGAAATGATTATGGTATTTTGACTCTCAAGTGTAATAAAATTATAACGACACACTTTTATAAATTATAGAAAACAACATGCACAGAATTGTGGCATGCCATATTACCTCAAATTCTTTGTGATTAAAATGTGTATCTAATTTTATTTGATTTCATCACAACAAAAGAAAATATTCTTTCTAAGATATTTGAGTCACATGAAAAGTAAATTTGTACAGCGAAAAATCCTTAAACGAACTAATCCTCCAAAATGTTAAGAAAAATATCCTACAAATCGAGGAGTCTTTACAGAAGACAACCATGCTACCCGGGCCACGCATTTAAACCTACAAAAGATAAAAATAGAAAAAAAACATGTCGTACAAGCAAACCCAAATATAGATCACTAAAGTAATGATCTAAACACTCTTATATTTCTATATTGAGGGAGTAGTTAGTTAAAGCAAACTAACTTCTATATAGATAATACAATTCCTATGCATAAACTTCTCACCATGATCGATCATATGCACATGAATTAAAAAATACGTGCACGTGGATTAATTTTAAAAGCAAATGAATAATGAGACGGATATATCAGTGCAAAATGCAAATTCCGTCACTATTTCAGTTATAAGGTATAGACGATTATTTGGTTATGTAATATAGCGATGTGTGTTGACTAAATCTAGAAGACTACAAAATGCAACTCTTTCTCCCCCGTGAGAAAAAATGTTATTTTTTCTCAACATCGCGATACCTCATAGTATTCTAGAAGTGTCACGGAGAAAAGAAAAACAAAGTTATTGCACTACCCCGTCATATGCACCTGAATTAATATGAAAGAACATATGTATCCTAACCGAATATTGCAGTGTTTAGTATGATGGGTATTTCATCTATAAGTTCTAGATACATGTTTTTGTTTAATTCATACTATGATTAAATCTAGAAAGTACAAAACCAAAATATAAATTTGCTAGACATGTATTATTAAAATCATTGGAAGGGACATAAAAATGATCGGCTAGGGAGACACTTCAAGAGTACCCATATAATGAGGTAAGTCAATAACCACATTACCGTCCTTTATATTAGTATCTCATGATCCTTACAAACAAACTAATACGGCTAACGAAAGGATTTTACTGAAGTTAGACCATTTTTTACAACATATACATGCTTTCTCTTTTTTTGGATAATCAGGTGGTTCTATTGAATGTTACCAGCATTACATTCAGTCAATATAAGCTCAGAGATATAACCTAGTCGACACTGCATCCAATAAGCCGTGCTACGGACCGTGCGAGCATAATTGGCTAGACAGTGTGTGGACCCTATTTTTCATCCTTTTTAAGCACCCGTTTTTGATCTCTTAAAATCTTAAGAGGCTTAATCTCCCTATCCGCTATAAAATTCTTAATCTCCTTGACTAAATTACCAAACTCTGACTTGAGAAGCGTGATGTTCAATATAGAACACAGTGCTACCATTGAATCAGATAGAACCAGAATCGGAACAATTGACCATTTAAGAGCAAGGTTCATCCCTAGCATGATTTCTTGGAATCTGGCTTCCATGGCATTCTTACAACTTTTCACAACACATACATGCTTTCTCAATCATTCTAATATATTTAGCGATAATCAATGCTAATGTAGCACAATTCAGAACATACTATAATTTGTATGGTGCAAGTTTCCAAGGGTAAAAACCATTTTTCTCTCAAATTGTAAATGTTTGCCAAAGGTATTAAAAATCTAATAACTATGAAAACATAAATAACAACATACAAATCTAGCCGCGCAAATGCGTGGGTCACACCGCTAGTTGTAACATAAAGAGAGCATCATGAAGAATATGACTAGCACATTTAAGTCTAACATACTTCCTATGCATAGGGATTTTGTGAGCAAACAACTTGTGGAAACAAGAATCAACTTGCATAGGAAGGTAAAACAAGCATAACTTCAAAACTTTGAGCATATAGAGAGGAAACTTGATATTATTGCAATTCCTACAAGCATATATTCCGCCCTCATAATAATTTTCAGTAGCATCATGAATGAATTCAACAATATAACCAGCACCTAAAGCATTTTTTTCATGATCTACAAGCATAGAAATTTTATTACTCTCCACATAAGCAAAATTCTTCTCATGAATAATAGTGGGAGCAAACTCAACACAATAACTATCATGTGATTGAAAATTAAGATCAAGATGACAAGTTTCATGTTTATCATTATTCTTTAAAGCATACGTGTCATCACAATAATCATCATAGATAGGAGGCATGCTTTCATCATAGTAAATTTACTCATCAAAACTTGGGGGACAAAAAATATCATCTTCATCAAACATAGCTTCCCCAAGCTTGTGGCTTTGCATATCATTAGCATCATGGATATTCAAAGAATTCATACTAACAACATTGCAATCATGCTCATCATTCAAATATTTAGTGCCAAACATTTTATAGATTTCTTCTTCAAGCACTTGAGCACAATTATCCTTTCCATCATACTCACGAAAGATATTAAAAAGGTGAAGCGTATGAGACAAACTCAATTCCATTTTTTTTATAGTTTTCTTTTATAAACAAAACTAGTGATAAAACAAGAAACTAAAAGACTCGATTGCAAGATCTAAAGATATACCTTCAAGCGCTAACCTCCCCGGCAACGGCGTCAGAAAAGAGCTTGATGTCTACTACACAACCTTCTTCTTGTAGACGTTGTTGGGCCTCCAAATGCAGAGGTTTGTAGGACAGTAGCAAATTTCCCTCAAGTGGATGACCTAAGGTTTATCAATCCGTAGGAGGCGTAGGATGAATATGGTCTCTCTCAAGCAACCCTGCACCCAAATAACAAAGAGTCTCTTGTGTCCCCAACACACCCAATACAATGGTAAATTGTATAGGTGCACTAGTTCGGCGAAGAGATGGTGATACAAGTGGTATATGGATAGTAGATAATAGTTTTTTGTAATCTGAAAATATAAAAACAGCATGGTAGCAAGTGATAAAAGTGAGCATAAACGGTATTGCAATGATAGGAAACAAGGCCTAGGGTTCATACTTTCGCTAGTGTAAGTTCCCTCAACAATGATAACATAATTGGATCACATAACTATCCCTCACATGCAACAAAGAGTCACTCCAAAATCACTAATAGCGGAGAACAAATGAAGAGATTATGGTAGGGTACGAAACCACCTCAAAGTTATTCTTTCCAATCAATCCGTTGGGCTATTCCTATAAGTGTCACAAACAGCCCTAGAGTTCGTACTAGAATAACACCTTAGGACACAAATCAACCAAAACCCTAATGTCACCTAGATACTCCAATGTCACCTCAAGTATCCATGGGTATGATTATACGATATGCATCACACAATCTCAGATTCATCTATTCAACCAAAACATAGAACCTCAAAGAGTGCCCCCAAAGTTTCTACCGGAGAATCACGACGAAAACGTGTGCCAACCACTATGCATAGGTTCATGGGCGGAACCCGCAAGTTGATCACCAAAACATACATCAAATGAATCACGTGATATCCCATTGTCACCACAGATACGCACGACAAGACATACATCAAGTGTTCTCAAATCTTTAAAGACTCAATCCGATAAGATAACTTCAAAGGGGAAACTCAATACATTACAAGAGAGTAGAGGGGGGAGAAACATCATAGGATCCAAATATAATAGCAAAGCTCGCGATACATCAAGATCGTATTACCTCAAGAACACGAGAGAGAGAGAGAGAGAGATCAAACACATAGCTACTGGTACATACCCTCAGCCCCAAGGGAGAACTACTCCCTCCTCGTCATGGAGAGCACCAGGATGATGAAGGATGGCCACTGAAGAGGGATTCCCCCTCCGGCAAGGTGCCGGAACGGGTCTAGATTGGCTTTCGATGGCTACGGAGGCTTCTGGCGGCGGAACTCCCGATCTATTGTGCTCTCCGGTGTTTTTAGGGTATAAGGAGATATATAGGCGGAAGAAGTACATCAGGGGAGCCACGAGGGGCCCACGAGGGTGGAGGGCGTGCCCTAGGGGGGTGGGCACGCCGTCTACCTCGTGGCCTCCTCGAAGCTTCCCTTACGTGCTACTCAAGTCTTCTGGGTGTCACAGCCCTAGAATTTGCTTGTCATTAGTTGCATTAAGGCATTCATGTCATCATGTTAAATTTCTCAAAGTTGAAATGGGGATGACAAACCCTAGCACCAAAAATTAAATCAAATAGGGTCAGCCATAAGCCTTTTCAATAAACCCAAAATGCCTTTAAAAAATGTTCATCATTTTTAGAAAAGGTTAAAACCTCTGACAAAAATGATGCACATGTTTCAAGGTCATTCATGAATTTTTGAATTAAATCATATCATATTTGAATTTGGGCATTTAAACACTATAAATAATTCAAATGCTCAAATAATGCTGAATTTAAATGTGGACCACTGGAATAATCCATAGAGTGTCCACAAATTATTGCAGCATTTTACAAAATGCTTTAGTATTTTTACTAAAGCCAAAATAGCAGCAGAAAAATAGAAAACAGAAACAAATAAAAAAGGAAAGCGGAGAGAGAGAAGCCCACCTGGACCTTACCTGGCGGCCCAAGTGGCCGGCCCGGCCCACCTGGCCCCCTCCCCTGTCGTCTTCCTCCTTTACCAGGAGGATGAGCGCGTGGCCGCGGCGCGCTGCCACGCGCCTCGCCAGCTCCTGCTCACCGTCGAGGGCCTAGACGCCTCCATGAGTGCCACGCCACCTCCCCGACCCCCTCTCACTTCTCCCTCGCTCTCTGGACCTCCCCCCTCGCTCCTCTGATTCCCCCCCCCCCATGGCCGAGCATGCCCGTCGCCGCCGCTCGCTGTTGCCACGGCCACTGGCCCTCCCTCGCCCATCCAACGTGCTCGGGAGCTCCGCCACGCCGTCCCTGTATACCCCACCAAGCCACGTGAGCTGGGAAGCACCGCAACACCCTCGACATCGTCGTCTTCTACCTCGGGCCACCGAGATCGCCGGCAATGCCACGACGCCGTCCGTGCTTCCCCGAGCCCACTTCGACGCCCCCTACAACCGCTGTGAGCTACCGCTTCGAACCCCTCTCTTCCCCGCCTCGATTGCACCTTGTAGCCCTCATTCTCACCGGAGCCGAAGCTCGCCGCTGCTGCGCCATGTTGCCGTCGTGGCTATAGCCACTGGAGCTTCGACCTGAGTACACTACCGTGCTCAGAATGACCCGACGAGACCGTAGCCACCAACATCTCCTCCTCTCGTGCACCGCAACCCCAAACCCGCAACCCACCGTGCTCCGGCCGCCGCCGTTTTAGTCGCCGTCGTTGACTCCTTCCATCCCCGCTCGAACCACGGCTACCCACAGATGCGTCTCTCTCCCCTCTTTCAAATGCGCCCTTCCGCGCGTCGAACGGTGGCCCGCAGAGCAAACCCGAAGCGGGCACCGCCGCGGTCTGTCGTTGTCGGCGGTTAAACGCCGGTGGCTGACGTGGCACCATCATTAGTGCCTAAGCACCCTACTGATTAACCCCCTGGAGTCATTGACAACTGGGCCCCACGCATTAATTAACCCCGGAATTTATTCCCTGTTTAACTTAGACTAATCCACCAGGCCCACATGTCAGGTTGACTTTGCTGACGTGGCCTTTGACCGGTCCCACCTGTCATCCACCCAAACCAGCCTGAGACACTGACGTATGGGTCCCACAGGTCAGGTTTGACCTGGTCGACCCAGTTGACCTGCTGACGTCACCCCTATGTCATGCTGACGCAGTAAATGATTTTCTGGATTTTAAAACAATTCAGGAAATTCCAGAAAATGACTTAAACTTCAAAAAATCATAGAAATTAAACCATAACTCCAAATGAAATAATTTATATATGAAAAATTATCAGAAAAATTCAAGGAATCCGTTTATGGCATTTTCATGCATGTTAGAACAACTTATGGCTTCTGTTTAGGCCAATTCACATAAATAGAATTTAAACTCTCACATATGGAATTTGAATTTGAACCTAGGGTTCAAACCAACTCCATTTAACATGTTGCTAGTTGCATTAGCTCAAACCACATCATATTGACATGTCATGATCATGCATCATATTGTGCATTGCATTGATTGTGTTTCTTTCTGTGTTGCGGGTATTTGTCCCCGCTCGATAGACGTTGTACCGACGCTGTGATCGTTGACACTGATGAGGACCCAATGATATCTTCAGAAGTGCCAGGCAAGCAAAACCCCCTTGTTCATTCCGATACAATCCCACTCTCTCGCTCCGGCTCTCTTTCACTGCATTAGGACAACAACGATTCATCTGTTACTTGTTGCGGTAGTTGAACCCCTTATCCTCTGCATGACCTGTCATTGCCACAGTAAATAGATGAAACCCACTAGCATGAGTAGGAGTTGTTTGAGCCCTGATGTGCCTACTCATTCATGCTTGTTTGTCATGCCTGCTATTGCATAGAGTTGTGTCGGGTCTGATTCATCGGGGATGAATCGAAGGTGTGTGAACATGTCCTATTGTGTGTGAGCTAAGTGTGTGAACACGATTTGGTAAAGGTAGCGGTGAGAGGCCATGTAGGAGTACATGGTGGGTTGTCTCATTGCAGCCGTCCTCAAGAACTGAGTTCTGTGTCTGTGATCCATGAACATCTACTACCACTCATTGGGATCCTTAATTGACCCTCTCGGCTTCTTAATCACCCTAGTACTCTGTCCAGGAGTTGCAACTAGTTTCTGGTGTTTGTAGGTTATGTGTTGGCGGCCGTGCGTAGCGCTGAAACTAGGGGCGGGCTATGTTGCGGTAGATACACCGTGGCACGGTGTACCAGGCGCCCGTTTGGTGTCTCGGGAACCCTGTTCACATCGTTCGGGGCCGTATGTGGAAACCTCGGCCGGACTCCCTGCGGATGGAACCTGGATAGGCGATAAACCTGGACTAGAGACTTAAGTGTTTAGGTAGGCCGTGGCCGACACCCTCGTTGGGCTTCCGCTTGAAGGTTGTCGAGTACATGTCGTGTAAACGACGGTAAGTGGTGGGAGCATGTGTGAAGAAGTACACCCCTGCAGGGTTATCATTATCTATTCGAATAGCCGGATTCCTCGGATATGGAAACTTGGACCCCTTGCATAGTTCATAGATAAGTGAAAGTGGTTACTCTAAAACTCGCAAGATAAGTGTGAGTGCTATGGATGGCCTTCTCGTAGGGAGACGAGAGCGGATCCATAGTGGTGTATTGAATGGTGAATATGTGGACTCGTGTGCGCCACCTCAAAAGAGTTGCTTGTAGTCGTAGTTCAGGTTAGCCACTGGGTCAAAGCTGGCTTGCTGTAGTTAAACTCCACCACCCCCTTTGTTGATACCGATGCATATGTAGATAGTTCTGATGTAAGTCTTGCTGGGTACATTTGTACTCACGTTTGCTTATTTTATGTTTTGCAGAGAGACTTCAGTCTCGCTAGTAGTTCCGCTTGGACTTCGACGTTTAGCTTGTTACCTCAGCTATGATCTTGTACCCTTGGGAGGGGCTGGTATATAGTCAGGCTCCTCAGCCTTCTTCATTTTTAGTTGTCTGTACTCAGACAAGTTAAGCTTCCGCATGTGCTTTGACTTGTATGCTCTGGATGTTGGGTCATGAGACCCATGTTTGTAATATCTCGCTCCTCGGAGCCTAGTGAATAAATACTTGAGTCGTAGAGTTATGTTGTGATGCCATGTTGTATTTACACATATCGAGCATATTGTGTGTATGATTGAAATGCTTGGTATGTGTGGGATCCGACAATCTAGTTGTTTATCCTTGGCAGCCTCTCTTATGGGGAAATGTAGTCTTGTGCTTCCATGAGCCATAGTAGTCTGCTACAGCCCGGTTCACCGGAGTCCTGCTAGCCCAGCACTACTGCTCAGGATACTTGACTGGCCGGCATGTGTTTCACTTCGTTCTTGTGTCTGTCCCTTCGGGGAAATGTCACGCGGTGACATCTGGAGTCCTGCCTAGCCTGCTATAGCCCGGGTTCCCGAAGTCCTGTTAGCCCAGTGCTACAGCCCGGATTCACATGCTGCTGACCGACATGCTCGATGTGATTCATGTATGCCTGTCCCCATAGGTTAGTGCCGCTTTGGGTTCACGACTAGTCATGTCGGCCCGGGTTCTCTGTCATATGGATGCTAGCGACACTATCATATACGTGAGCCAAAAGGCGCAAACGGTCCCGGGCCATGGTAAGGCGACACTGTGGGAATATCGTGCGTGAGGCCGCAAAGTGATATGAGGTGTTACCGGCTAGATCAATGTGACTTGGAATTGGGGTCCTGACAGCTTTGGTATCAGAGCCTAACTGCCTGTAGGATTACCAAGCCAAGCTGGTCGAAGTTGTGTCTAGAAATGCTTTAGTTATGTAAGAGAATTGATTGTGGATGGGAACGTAAGGCTCTTTTACTCCTTATCCTCATGACCTTCTGATCTGAGTCATCTTATCTTTTCTACAGGGTTAAGAACTAGGCTTCTCTTCTATCTCTCAAGATGACGTGTTATTAAACCGTAGTTTCCTAGGATTGTTGAGTTCAAGCCTCAGTTCAGTTCCTACTACTTCCATATGTTCGTAGCTGGCCTCAGAACTTTGATATTGTGATGTTGAGTGGTTATGCCACCATTTTTGCAGGATGTCTCAAATCTTTTGAGCATTTACAGTTGTTATGCTGTCCGAGTCATCATAGGTTTCTAAATAGTCTGGTGCATTTGCAACTCCCTTCTTCCTGTTCTCGATGTTCCTTTGGGCCAGATTAAGCACACTAATCGGTCTGTTGAGGTACTCCGTTGCCTTGACATGTATGTTGGAGTTAGTATTATGACCCTAGGTGTCTTCGAGAACCACTCAGTGATCTAGCAATGTTTCTGTTCCCAGTGTGATGATTCTGGCCACCATTCTCGAAAACATCCCATGATGCCATTTAGTAGTAGATATTCTACTTCTGGGTTCTTAAGCCCAAGATTCACCCTACTTGCTTCATGTTGATAGTGTTGCTAGTTCCTTTAGGATATTAGTAACCTTTGCGATAGTCCTCGAGGTCCATGGTATTTCCTTCTTCCAAATACCATGAACCATTAAGGCAGAAGTTCTTTGAACCAAAAGATCACCATTAGAGTACTCCTGAGGAGTTCGCCATTCATAATTGTGATTCTGCCAGCTCTACCTTTCTACATGGGTTATCCGGAAGAAACCTGTTGAACTTGGTTCGACATACTAATCTATGCATCCACAACTCAGAAAATTATATGTTCCCTTGAGTTGTCCCTCTTTAGTTGTTTTTTGACTCTCGTCTATCAACTGATACTCGGGAGTAATTGTGCGATCGTGTTCATCGATGCCTGCTATTCTTGTGGTCCGTCAAGCCATTCTATTCCAGAATGACTAGGAGAAACAAACTCCAGTACCTTATCCATATCTAGGATTGGGTCAAAGTAGTTGTATTCCATGGATTAAAATGCCAACCCAGCTTTTGCTCTGTTCTACCTTAGAGTGTTACCATATTTATGTCAAGAATGTCATGAGAATTGTACCACCTCTTATGAATTCTTGACGCAGTGATACTTATCGCCATCATTATTCATTCTTCGGTTCCGTGTTGTTGTAACCGGAATGCCGACAAGTGAATTGTGATGTGTGAAATCAATACTCCTAGCAACCCCGTTGCTTGGTAGTTAATGGACAATAAACTCATTCTTAGCGTGTCGGTTATTGAATCATCATTCTAAGATTGATCGTGCTACCTAGTCCTTATTTCCGGAGCACTATTCGATCAATGAGTTAGGATTGTGTCAAACCCTTGCTCTATTGATCACATCGTCTTGCCTCGCAAAGCAAGATTGTTCTCGAGCTTAATAACATATCGGTGGGTTGTGATTTTCCAAATATCTTCTTGGAAGTACCACCAGGTTGTCACCTGATCGCTATGTTGAGTTCGTGATCAAGTTGATTTCTTGTAGCCACCCTTTTCTCCAAGAATCTGTGTTGGATACCCCCGAGCTAGTTGGTTAAGCTTAACAACAACTTGGAGAGTTGGAAGATAAAAGGTTGTCTTGCTTAGTTCGTGTTAAGGGATATCTTTTGTGTGTGTGTGTGTGTTGATGAAAGATGATATCTTCATCGATTGGTCCTCGTGATCAGTTATTGGATCTATTGTCTTGTCCAAACTTTGATTTGAGTGTGGGCTATCCTCAAATCAAATCAGAACCAACGATGTTCGTAATGTTGTCCTACTCGAGGTTGATTCCTCGGGCATACACCATTACATCCTTTGTTCTGACCAATGCTATCACCGTGTTCACTTAATTGTGGAATTCCATCTATATGGAAGCCTGGATGGTTGTTTGTTGAGCCCATTGACAACATTATCATCTTGTCCATGATTCATGTTGAACATCTAAGTTAGCGTAGGAAACTTTGAAAGCATTTCTTCATGGTAGCTCATGAAGCATATGTTTGGATGAAAGAAGTGACTACCTCTGATTCACGTGCATTTGGTGAAAGTTGCCGCCGTGGATTCAAGAAAGCTTGTTCCGCTTCCTTGGAATCATCCCAAGTTAGTCATGCATGTGCGAAGTATTCTATGGTTTGATAGGCTCGCTACCTCCAGTCCATATGTGTCCCTAGCACACCAAGCCACTGACTGATTTGTTCTAGGAGAAGGAGTTAAGTGCTAATCCATGGTAATGCACAAGACTTCGATATCCTCGATGATGGTTCCCAACCTGAACTCGGTAGTGTTTTATCATAAGACTACTATCTGGTCATGCTTGTCTGGGACAGCGTGTTCACATGTGTTTGGCCGAACCAGCTCATGTTTTGGAGCTTGCTACCGTAGTTCATTTCCCCGAGAGTCTCACAACATCATCTCGTCAATTTGTGTTGCAAACTTTATTTTTCTTTCTAGACTTGATGAGTCTGGAATATCCTGACACCAACCAGATCTGAATCTCAGGCAGATATGATGGTTGGAACACACTCCAAGAACTATAATATTGGTCTCTCTGTAACCGGTAAAGTGGATGTCGTGGCCAACACACCCAGCCGGAAGACCTATTATTGTAGTATCCTGATTGAGGAAGTTGGCCACCTCCCCATAAGGATTTCGTAGGATTTACTCTAGAAGTTGTTCCTTATGGATCTATTGTATTCCGAAGTCCGATCACTACTTGATGGCTATGCTGATGCTTTAAAGCATGACCTTGGTAACCAGTACATCAAGGAGAACATTAGAAGCGGAGTGCTAAATGTCTCTCGGTCGATCATCCAGATTTCATTCCCTTGGCCTCGCTAAGGTGAAATCTGAGAAAGGGTTGTCTTTCTATGCATCTGCATTGTCCATCACTATTTGTTAAGGTAGTAAGATGTGTTGCCAGGATCCTCGACTCGGATGTTGGTCGAAAGTTGATGAATATGGAAATGCTCAAGTTCTTGAGAGCACGCGCAAGCAAAATCATCCCTTGCATTGTCTTCAACAAGGTAGTTCACATCATCCATTTTAGCCTGAGTGTGTCGCTCTCCCGAACTCCGTCAAACGATCGCTCGTAAATTGCCTTAGGCTGGTATAGAGAGTTCCAATGATCTCTGTATCAAAAGTAATTCTTTTTGCCACTTAAGGGATAATTCCACGAGTCACCTTCTTTAAGGTATCACGTTACGAAATCATGGCAATTATCTCCTTGCTACTTGAAATTCATGCTCCATCTTAGTCAAGTGTGGAATTGTAACCTGCCAAATTGAAACCTAGTCATTTGTTTCTTTCCTCCCCTCTCGATATGTGTTTTGTGTCTTAGCTTGAGAGATGTTTCAATGTCTCACTACGTGAGTTGATCCTGAGTTGTTCAACCTTCGATAAGATCGATCCCTCTCGAGTTTTCCTTCTCCTCTCATTGTCATGTTAGTTGGAGTTCTCGGGGCAAGACACTGAGACAAAGATGGTGATTGAATCAACGTTCATTTGAAGTGCAACCTGGATCGTGAAGATTGGGTTAAGTTTGCGTCCCCCTTCATCTTACCCTACGCTTGAATCTCGGGACGAGATTCTTGTTTAGTGGGGGTGAGTTGTCACAGCCCTAGAATTTGCTTGTCATTAGTTGCATTAAGGCATTCATGTCATCATGTTAAATTTCTCAGAAAGTTGAAATGGGGATGACAAACCCTAGCACCAAAAATTAAATCAAATAGGGTCAACCATAAGCCTTTTCAATAAACCCGAAATGCCTTTAAAAATGTTCATCATTTTTAGAAAAGGTTAAAACCTCTGACAAAAATGATGCACATGTTTCAAGGTCATTCATGAATTTTTGAATTAAATCATATCATATTTGAATTTGGGCATTTAAATACTATAAATAATTTAAATGCTCAAATAATGCTGAATTTAAATGTGGACCACTGGAATAATCCATAGAGTGTCCACAAATTATTGCAGCATTTTACAAAATGCTTTAGTATTTTTACTAAAGCCAAAACAGCAGCAGAAAAATAGAAAACAGAAACAAATAAAAAAGGAAAGCAGAGAGAGAAGCCCACCTGGACCTTACCTGGCGGCCCAAGTGGCCGGCCCGACCCACCTGGCCCCCTCCCCTGTCGTCTTCCTCCTTTGCCAGGAGGATGAGCGCGTGGCCGCGGCGCGCTGGCACGCGCCTCGCTAGCTCCTGCTCGCCGTCGAGGGCCTGGACGCCTCCACGAGTGCCACGCCACCTCCCTGACCCCCTCTCACTTCTCCCTCGCTCTCTGGACCTCCCTCCCCCTCGCTCCTCTGATTCCCCCCCCCCATGGCCGAGCATGCCCGTCGCCGCCGCTCGCTGTTGCCACGGCCACTGGCCCTCCCTCACCCATCCAACATGCTCGGGAGCTCCGCCACGCCGTCCCCGTATACCCCACCGAGCCACGTGAGCTGGGAAGCACCGCAACGCCCTCGACATAGTCGTCTTCTACCTCGGGCCACCGAGATCGCCGGCAATGCCACAACGCCGTCCGTGCTTCCCCGAGCCCACTTCGACGCCCCCTACAACCGATGTGAGCTACCGCTTCGAACCCCTCTCTTCCCCGCCTCGATTGCACCTTGTAGCCCTCGTTCTCACCGGAGCCGAAGCTCGCCGCCGCCGCGCCATGTTGCCGTCGTGGCTATAGCCACTGGAGCTTCCACCTGAGTACACTACCGTGCTCAGAATGACCCCACAAGACCGTAGCCACCAACATCTCCTCCTCTCGTGCACCGCAACCCCAAACCCGCAACCCACCGTGCTCCGGCCGCCGCCGTTTTAGTCGCCGTCGTTGACTCCTTCCATCCCCGCTCAAACCACGGCTACCCATGGATGCGTCTCTCTCCCCTCTTTCAAATGCGCCCTTCCGCGCGTCGAACGGTGGCCCATAGAGCAAACCCGAAGCGGGCACCGCCGCGGTCTGTCGTCGCCGGCGGTTAAATGCCGGTGGCTGACGTGGCACCATCATTAGGGCCTAAGCACCCTACTGATTACCCCCCAGGAGTCATTGACAACTAGGCCCCACACGTTAATTAACCCCGGAATTTATTCCCTATTTAACTTAGACTAATCCACCGGGCCCACATGTCAGGTTGACTTTGCTGACGTGGCCTTTAACCGGTCCCACCTGTCATCCACCCAAACCAGCCTGAGACACTGACGTATGGGTCCCACAGGCCAGGTTTGACCTGGCCGACCCAGTTGACCTGCTGACGTCACCCCTATGTCATGCGGACGCAGTAAATGATTTTCTGGATTTTAAAACAATTCAGGAAATTCCAGAAAATGACTTAAACTTCAAAAAATCATAGAAATTAAACCATAACTCCAAATGAAATAGTTTATATATGAAAAATTATCAGAAAAATTTAAGGAACCTGTTTATGGCATTTTCATGCATGTTAGAACAACTTATGGCTGCTGTTTAGCCCAATTCACATAAATAGAATTTAAACTCTCACATATGGAATTTGAATTTGAACCTAGGGTTCAAACCAACTCCATTTAACATGTTGCTAGTTGCATTAGCTCAAACCATAGCATATTGACATGTCATGATCATGCATCATATTGTGCATTGCATTGATTGTGTTTCTGTCTGTGTTGCGGGTATTTGTCCCCGCTCGATAGACGTTGTACCGACGCTGTGATCGTTGACACTGATGAGGACCCAATGATATCTTCAGAAGTGCCAGGCAAGCAAAACCCCCTTGTTCATTCCGATACAATCCCACTCTCTCGCTCCGGCTCTCTTTCACTGCATTAGGACAACAACGATTCATCTGTTACTTGTTGCGGTAGTTGAACCCCTTATCCTCTGCATGACCTGTCATTGCCACAGTAAATAGATGAAACCCACTAGCATGAGTAGGAGTTGTTTGAGCCCTGATGTGCCTACTCATTCATGCTTGTTTGTCATGCCTGCTATTGCATAGAGTTGTGTCGGGTCTGATTCATCGGGGATGAATCGGAGGTGTGTGAACATGTCCTACTGTGTGTGAACACGATTTGGTAAAGGTAGCGGTGAGAGGCCATGTAGGAGTACATGGTGGGTTGTCTCATTGCAGCCGTCCTCAGGAACTGAGTTCTGTGTCTGTGATCCATGAACAGCTACTACCACTCATTGGGATCCTTAATTGACCCTCTCGGCTTCTTAATCACCCTAGTACTCTGTCCAGGAGTTGCAACTAGTTTCTGGTGTTTGTAGGTTATGTGTTGGCGGCCGTGCGTAGCGCTGACCCTAGGGGTGGGCTATGTTGCGGTAGATACACCGTGGCACGGTGTACCAGGCGCCCGTTTGGTGTCTCGGGAACCCTGTTCACATTGTTCGGGGCCGTATGTGGAAACCTCGGCCGGACTCCCTGCGGATGGAACCTGGATAGGCGATAAACCTGGACTAGAGACTTAAGTGTTTAGGTAGGCCGTGGCCGACACCCTCGTTGGGCTTCCGCTTGAAGGTTGCCGAGTACATGTCGTGTAAACGACGGTAAGTGGTGGGAGCGTGTGTGAAGAAGTACACCCCTGTAGGGTTATCATTATCTATTCGAATAGCCGGATTCCTCGGATATGGAAACTTGGACCCCTTGCATAGTTCATAGATAAGTGAAAGTGGTTACTCTAAAACTCGCAAGATAAGTGTGAGTGCTATGGATGGCCTTCTCGTAGGGAGACGAGAGCGGATCCATAGTGGTGTATTGAATGGTGAATATGTGGACTCGTGTGCGCCACCTCAAAAGAGTTGCTTGTAGTCGTAGTTCAGGTTAGCCACTGGGTCAAAGCTGGCTTGCTGCAGTTAAACTCCACCACCCCCTTTGTTGATACCGATGCATATGTAGATAGTTCTGATGTAAGTCTTGCTGGGTACATTTGTACTCACGTTTGCTTATTTTATGTTTTGCAGAGAGACTTCAGTCTCGCTAGTAGTTCCGCTTGGACTTCGACGTTTAGCTTGTTACCTCAGCTACGATCTTGTACCCTTGGGAGGGTCTGGTATATAGTCAGGCTCCTCAGCCTTCTTCATTTTTAGTTGTCTGTACTCAGACAAGTTAAGCTTCCGCATGTGCTTTGACTTGTATGCTCTGGATGTTGGGTCATGAGACCCATGTTTGTAATATCTCGCTCCTCGGAGCCTAGTGAATAAATACTTGAGTCGTAGAGTTATGTTGTGATGCCATGTTGTATTTACACATATCGAGCATATTGTGTGTATGATTGAAATGCTTGGTATGTGTGGGATCCGACAATCTAGTTGTTTATCCTTGGCAGCCTCTCTTATGGGGAAATGTAGTCTTGTGCTTCCATGAGCCATAGTAGTCTGCTACAGCCCGGTTCACCGGAGTCCTGCTAGCCCAGCACTACTGCTCAGGATACTTGACTGGCCGGCATGTGTTTCACTTCGTTCTTGTGTCTGTCCCTTCGGGGAAATGTCACGCGGTGACATCTGGAGTCCTGCCTAGCCTGCTACAGCCCGGGTTCCCGGAGTCCTGTTAGCCTAGTGCTACAGCCCGGATTCACACGCTGCTGACCGACATGCTCGATGTGATTCATGTATGCCTGTCCCCATAGGTTAGTGCCGCTTTGGGTTCACGACTAGTCATGTCGGCCTGGGTTCTCTATCATATGGATGCTAGCGACACTATCATATACGTGAGCCAAAAGGCGCAAACGGTCCCGGGCCATGGTAAGGCGACACCGTGGGAATACCGTGCATGAGGCCGCAAAGTGATATGAGGTGTTACCGGCTAGATCAATGTGACTTGGAATCAGGGTCCTGACACTGGGCTTCTTTCCTTCCAAAAATGAGTTCCGTGAAGATTCAGGTTAATTGGACTCCGTTTGATTTTCCTTTTCTTCGAAACCCTAAAACAAGGTAAAAACAGAAACTGGCACCGGGCTCTGGGTTAACAGGTTAGTCCCAAAAATGATATAAAAGTGTATAATGAAGCCCATAAACATCCAAAACAGTAGATAATATAGCATGGAGCAATGAAAAATTATAGATACGTTGGAGACGTATCAGTCCGGTAATCACCTCTAGGCTGAGCTCACTAGACGCAGACCTCGAGGGTTCGGAGTTGACATCCAGAGATGAGTCTGGCTTCCCGATGACGAGGAGAGTCCTGTTGGACTCCGGTCCCGTTGACAGCATTGTCACCTCTGGGTCTCTGGCAGGTAACTCCATAAACGGGCTAAGTCCGGCGGGATTTATTCTCCCGTCTTCGGACAGGGTGGCCCGCTCTAGATTTCAGGCCAGGGTGGGTATGAGTGTTGATCCCTAAGCGGAGTCTGATGGTGGATCCTACGGGCTTCCTTCATGTAGATGAGGAGCGGCAGCCGAGGCAGACAATCCTTCGAAGATCAAGTCTCCTTGGATATCAATGATATAATTCAAGCTTCTGAACCCGATCTGATGCCTAGGGGGCATAGCTGTCGATCTACTCGAGGTGACCAATTGAATTGGCATGCAGAGCAAAGAAAACAAAAAGAGCTAACCAAGGAGAAAGGTTTCTCCGGAAACAACATGATTGCTGACGACAAGTCGAGCCTTCGATCCTTCTATTGACGACACAATGGAACTCTCAATGAAAGCACCAATGTCGGTGTTAAAACCGGCCGATCTCGGGTAGGGGGTCCCGAACTATGCGTCTGAAGATCGAGGGTAACAAAGGACAAGGGGGACACAATGTTTACCCAGGTGTAATGCCCAATATGCGGCTATATCTCCCACGTGCCGAGGCATGACTTAGAGGCATAACTGCATTTTGGTATGATCGCAATAAGCCTCATCTTCACACAATCCCATGTAAATGAACAAGGAAGTAAATAGTTGGCTTACAATCGCCACGTCACACAATGATCAAATTATTCATACATCAAACAGAGTACACACAAGGTCCGACTACGGACGGATCCAAATGAAAAGAAGACAACCCCCATGCTAAGTCCCGATCGTCCTTACTAGGCACCACTAGTGATCATCCAGAAAGGAAACATAGTAACGGCCAAGGTCTTCGCCGAACTCCCACTTGAGCTCGGTGGCATCACCTACATTGTTCTCATCGGCACCTGGAACTGTTTTCTAGTATTTGTGAGTCACGAAGACTCAGCAATCTCAAAACCCGCGAGATCAAGAGTATTTAAGCTTAAAGGTAGGATGTGGTTATAAGGTGGAGTTGCAGCAAGCACTAAGCAAATATGGTGGCTAACATACGAGTACAAGAGTAAGATGAGAAACTACGCAACGGACGCGGAGCTAGAAGTGATCAAGAAGTGATCCTGAGCTACTTACGTCCAAACATAACCCCATCGTGTTCTCTTCCCGAACCTCGTCGAAAAGACACCATCCCGGTTACACATGCGGTTGGTGTATTTTAATTAAGTCAAGTGTCATGTTCTGTACAACCAGATATTAACAAATTCCCATCCGCCACATAACCGCGGGCACATCTCTCGAAAGTATAAACCTTGCAGGGGTGTCCCAACTTAGCCCATGACAAGCTCATGATCCATGGAGACAATCCTCCATCGCGGACACCCCGAGTATTCTCGGAATCCCGGTGCACAAGCTCTTCGAAGAAAGGAAAACTATCCCAAGGAGATCTCTTGGTGAGTCAGACCCGTGTCCAGAGCCGCGCGCTCTCCATCTACGGACTCATCCGTCTATGCTAAGTGGACGATAGCCAAAATACCTCGAGTTGCCCCGAGGCAGCATCGCCGACTGCTGGGTAGGTGGACCAACACTCATGAGGAGCACTGGCCTGGGGGTTGATTAAGAATCCTCGGGTTAATTACTCCCTATGCAAATTTTAGTTGTTATTAGGCAAATGGTAAAACCAATGTTGGATCTCCTCCGGAAAGCTTTACTTTAGGCGAAGAGACAAGGGGGGCCCATAACACCCCGACCATGTTAGGAACGCAAAATTCAAGGAACATAACACTGATATGACGGAAACTAAGGCGGCAAGAGTGGAACAAAACACCGAGCAAAAGGCCAAGCCTTTCACCCTTTGCCAAGTATATAGATGCATTAATCAAATAAGAGATATTGTGATATCCCAACATATCCATGTTCCAACATGGAACAACCTGCACTGCACCTACAACTAGCAACACCATAAGAGGGGCTGAGCAAAAGCGGTAACCTAGCCAAACAACGGTTTGCTAGGAAGGTGAGTTAGAGGCTTGACATGGCAATATGGGAGGCTTGAAAAACAAGTGGTAGGTAGCACGACATAGCGATAGAATGAACAACTAGCACGCAAAGATAGAAGTTCAAGGAAATATACCCTAGAGGCAATAATAAAGTTGTGATTTACATTTCCTTATATCATGATAAATATTTATTATTCATGACAGAATTGTATTAACCGGAAACTTAGTACATGTGTGAATACATAGACAAACAGAGTGTCCCTAGTATGCCTCTACTAGACTAGCTCGTTAATGAAAGATGGTTAAGTTTCCTAGCCATAGACGTGTGTTGTGATTTGATGAACTGGATCACATCATTAGAGAATGATGTGATGGACAAGACCCATCCGTTAGCTTAGCACTATGATCGTTTAGTTTATTGCTATTGCTTTCTTCATGACTTATGCATGTTCCTATGACTATGAGATTATGCAACTCTCGAATACCCGAGGAACACTTAGTGTGCTATCAAACATCACAACGTAACTGGGTGATTATAAATATGCTCTACAGGTGTCTCCGATTGTGTTTGTTGAGTTGGCATAGATCAAGATTAGGATTTGTCACTCCGATTGTCGGAGAGGTATCTTTGGGCCTTCTCGGTAATGCACATCACTATAAGCCTTGAAAGCAATGTGACTAATGAGTTAGTTGCGGGATGATGCACTACGGAACGAGTAAAGAGACTTGCCGGTAATGAGATTGCACTAGTGTTGGGGAACGTAGCAGAATTTTAAAATTTTCTACTCATCGCCAAGATCAATCTATGGAGTCATCTAGCAACGAGGGATAGGGGAGTGCATCTACATACCCTTGTAGATCGCAAGCGGAAGCGTTCAAGAGAACGGGGTTGATGGAGTTGTACTCGTCGTGATCCAAATCACCGATGACCTAGCGCCGAACGGATGGCACCTCCGTGTTCAACACACGTATGGTTGGGAAGACATCTCCTCCTTCTTGATCCAGCAAGGGGGAAGGAGAGGTTGAAGGAGATCCAGCAGCACGACGGTGTGGTGGTGGAAGCAACGATGATCTCGGCAGGGCTTCGCCAAGCTCAGGGAGAGGGAGAGGTGTCACGGGAGGGAGAGGGAAGCGCCAGGGGCTAGGGTGCGGCTGCCCTCCCTCCCCCCCACTATATATAGGACCCCTAGGGGGGTGCCGGCCCTAGGAGATGAGATCTCAAAGGGGGGGTGGTGGCCAAGGGGGGTGGCTTGCCCCCCAAGCCAAGTGGAGCGCCCCCCACCCCTAGGGTTTCCAACCCTAGGCGCAGGGGGAGGCCCAAGGGGGGGCACCAGCCCACCAGGGGCTGGTTCCCCTCCCACTTCAGCCCATGGGACCCTCCGGGATAGGTGGCCCCACCCGGTGGACCCCCGGGACCCTTCCGGTGGTCCCGGTACAATACCGATTACCCCCGAAACTTTCCCGGTGGCCGAAACTCGACTTCCTATATATAAATCTTCACCTCCGGACCATTCCGGAACTCCTCATGACGTCTGGGATCTCATCCGGGACTCCGAACAACTTTCGGGTTACCGTATACTAATATCTCAACAACCCTAGCATCACCGAGCCTTAAGTGTGTAGACCCTACGGGTTCGGGAGACACACAGACATGACCGAGACGACTCTCCGATCAATAACCAACAGCGGGATCTGGATACCCATGTTGGCTCCCACATGCTCCTTGATGATCTCATCAGATGAACCACGATGTCGAGGATTCAATCAATCCCGTATACAATTCCCTTTGTCAATCGGTACGTTACTTGCCCGAGACTCGATCGTCGGTATCCCAATACCTCGTTCAATCTCGTTACCGGCAAGTCACTTTACTCATACCGTAATGCATGATCCCGTGATCAACCACTTGGTCACTTTGAGCTCATTATGATGATGCATTACCGACTGGGCCCAGAGATACCTCTCCGTCATAGATTGACAAATCCCAGTCTTGATTCGTGCCAACCCAACAGACACTTTTGGAGATACCCGTAGTGCACCTTTATAGTCACCCAGTTACGTTGTGATGTTTGGCACACCCAAAGCACTCCTACGGTATCCGGGAGTTGCACAATCTCATGGTCTAAGGAAATGACACTTGACATTCAGAAAAGCTATAGCAAACGAACTACACGATCTTTGAGCTATGCTTAGGATTGGGTCTTGTCCATCACATCATTCTCCTAATGATGTGATCCCGTTATCAATGATATCTAATGTCCATAGTCAGGAAACCATGACTATCTTTTGATCAACGAGCTAGTCAACTAGAGGCTCACTAGGGACGTGTTGTGGTCTATGTATTCACACATGTATTACGATTTCCGGATAACACAATTATAGCATGAACAATAGACAATTATCATGAACAAGGAAATATAATAATAACCATTTTATAATTGCCTCTAGGGCATATTTCCAACAGTCTCCCACTTGCACTAGAGTCAATAATCTAGTTACATTGTGATGAATCGAACACCCATAGAGTTCTGGTGTTGATCATGTTTTGCTCTAGGGAGAGGTTTAGTCAACGGATCTGCTACATTCAGGTCTGTATGTACTTTACAAATATCTATGTCTCCATTTTGAACACTTTCACGAATGGAATTGAAGCAACGCTTGATATGCCTGGTCTTCCTGTGAAACCTGGGCTCCTTGGCAAGGGCAATAGCTCCAGTGTTGTCACAGAAGAGAGTCATCGGGCCCGACGCATTGGGAATGACTCCTAGGTCGGTAATGAACTCCTTCACCCAGATTGCTTCTTGTGCTGCCTCCGAGGCAGCCATGTACTCCGCTTCACATGTAGATCCCGCCACAACGCTTTGCTTGCAACTGCACCAGCTTACTGCCCGAACATTCAAAATATACACGTATCCAGTTTGTGACTTAGAGTCATCCAGATCTGTGTCGAAGCTAGCATCGATGTAACCCTTTACGACGAGCTCTCCATCACCTCCATAAACGAGAAACATATCCTTAGTCCTCTTCAGGTACTTCAGGATATTCTTGACCGTTGTCTAGTGTTCCATGCCGGGATTACTTTGGTACCTTCCTACCGAACTTACGGCAAGGTTTACATCAGGTCTGGTACACAGTATAGCATACATGATAGACCCTATGGCCGAGGCATAGGGGACGACACTCATCTTTTCTCTATCTTCTGCCGTGGTCGGGCATTGAGCCGTGCTCAATCTCGTACCTTGCAACACAGGCAAGAACCCCTTCTTTGACTGATCCATATTGAACTTCTTCAATATCTTGTCAAGGTACGTACTCTGTGAAAGACCAATGAGGCGTCTCGATCTATCTCTATAGATCTTGATGCCTAATATGTAAGCAGCTTTTCCAAGATCCTTCATTGAAAAACACTTGTTCAAGTAGGCCTTTATGCTTTTCCAAGAATTCTATATCATTTCCCATCAATAGTATGTCATCCACATACAATATGAGAAATGCTACAGAGCTCCCACTCACTTTCTTGTAAATGCAGGCTTCTCCATAAGTCTGCGTAAACCAAAACGCTTTGATCATCTCATCAAAACGAATGTTCCAACTCCGAGATGCTTGCACCAGCCCATAGATCGAGCATTGGAGCTTGCACACCTTGTCAGCATTCCTAGGATCGACAAAACCTTCCGGCTGCATCATATACAATTCTTCCTTAAGGAAACCATTAAGGAATGCCGTTTTGACGTCCATTTGCCATATCTCATAATCATAGAATGTGGCAATTTCTAACATGATTCGGATGGACTTCAGCTTCGCTACGGGTGAGAAAGTCTCATCGTAGTCAACCCCTTGAACTTGTCGATAACCCTTAGCGACAAGCTGAGCTTTATAGATGGTTACATTACCATCCGCGTCTGTCTTCTTCTTAAAGATCCATTTATTTTCTATGGCTCGCCGATCATCGGGCAAGTCAGTCAAAGTCCATACTTCTTTTCATACATGGATCCTATCTCGGATTTCATGGCTTCCAGCCATTTGTCGGAATCTGGGCCCGCCATCGCTTCCTCATAGTTCGAAGGTTCACCGTTGTCTAACAACATGATTTCCAAGACAGGGTTACCGTACCACTCTGGTGCGGAACGTGTCCTTGTGGACCTACGAAGTTCAGTAGCAACTTGATCTGAAGTTTCATGATCATCATCATTAACTTCCTCTCTAGTCGGTGAAGGCACCTCAGGAACATTTTCTTGAGTTGCGCCACTTTCCGGTTCAAGAGGTAATACTTCATCAAGTTCTACTTTCCTTCCACTTACTTCTTTCGAGAGAAACTCTTTCTCTAGAAAGGATCCATTCTTGGCAACAAAGATCTTGCCTTCGGATCTGAGGTAGAAGGTATACCCAATAGTTTCTTTAGGGTATCCTATGAAGACGCATTTTTCCGACTTGGGTACGAGCTTTTCAGGTTGAAGTTTCTTGACATAAGCATCGCATCCCCAAACTTTTAGAAACGACAGCTTAGGTTTCTTCCCAAACCATAATTCATACGGTGTCGTTTCAACGGATTTCGACAGAGCCCTATTTAAAGTGAATGCGGCAGTCTCTAAAGCATAGCCCCAAAATGACAGCGGTAGATTGGTAAGAGACATCATAGATTGCACCTTATCCAATAGAGTGTGATTACGACGTTCGGACACACCATTACGCTGAGGTGTTCCAGGCGGCGTGAGTTGTGAAACTATTCCACATTTCCTTAAGTGTGTGCCAAATTAGTGACTCAAGTATTCTCCCCCACGATCTGATCGCAAGAACTTGATTTTCCTGTCACGTTGATTCTCAACCTCACTCTGAAATTCCTTGAACTTTTCAAATGTCTCAGACTTGTGTTTCATTAAGTAGACATACCCATATCTACTCAAGTCATTAGTGAGGGTGAGAACATAAGGATAGCCACCGCGAGCCTCAACACTCATTGGACCGCACACATCAGTGTGTATGATTTCCAATAAGTTGGTTGCTCGCTCCATTGTTCCTGAGAACAGAGTCTTGGTCATTTTACCCATGAGGCATGGTTCGCACGTGTCAATGATTCGTAATCAAGAGACTCCAAAACTCCATCTGCATGGAGCTTCTTCATGCGTTTGACACCTATGTGACCAAGGCGGCAGTGCCACAAGTATGTGGGACTATCATTATCAACCTTACATCTTTTGGTATTCACACTATGAATATGTGTAACATTACGTTCGAGATTCATTAAGAATAAACCATTCACCAGCAGGGCATGACCATAAAACATATCTCTCATATAAATAGAACAACCATTATTCTCGGATTTAAATGAGTAGCCATCTCGAATTAAACGAGATCCTGATACAATGTTCATGCTCAAAGCTGGCACTAAATAACAATTATTGAGGTTTAAACTAATCCCATAGGTAAATGTAGAGGTAGCGTGCTGACAGCGATCACATCGACCTTGGAACCATTCCCGACGCGCATCATCACCTTGTCCTTCGCTAGTCTTCGCTTATTCCGCAGCTCCTGCTTTGAGTTACAAATGTGAGCAACCGCACCGGTATCAAATACCCAGGAGCTACTACGAGTACTGGTAAGGTACACATCAATTACATGTATATCACATATACCTTTAGTGTTGCCGGCCTTCTTGTCCGCTAAATATTTGGGGCAGTTCCGCTTCCAGTGACCACTTCCCTTGCAATAAAAACACTCAGTCTCGGGCTTGGGTCCATTCTTTGGCTTCTTCCCGGCAGCTTGCTTACCGGGCACGGCAACCCCCTTGCCGTCCTTCTTGAAGTTCTTCTTACCCTTGCTTTTCTTAAACTTAGTGGTTTTATTAACCATCAACACTTGATGTTCCTTTTTGATATCCACCTCCGCTGATTTCAGCATTGAATATACCTCAGGAATGGTCTTTTCCATCCCCTACATATTGAAGTTCATCACAAAGCTCTTGTAGCTTGGTGGAAGCGACTGAAGGATTCTGTCAATGACCGCGTCATCCGGGAGATTAACTCCTAGCTGAGTCAAGCAGTTATGCAACCCAGACATTTTGAGTATGTGCTCACTGACAGAACTATTTTCCTCTATCTTACAACTGAAGAACTTGTCGGAGACTTCATATCTCTCGACCCAGACATGAGCTTGGAAAACCATTTTCAGCTCTTCGAACATCTCATATGCTTCGTGTTGCTCAAAACGCTTTTGGAGCCCCGGTTCTAAGCTGTAAAGCATGCTGCACTGAACGAGGGAGTAATCATCAGCATGTGACTGCTAAGCGTTCATAACGTCTTGGTTCTCTGGGATGGGTGCGTCACCTAGTGGTGCTTCTAGGACATAATCTTTCTTGGCAGCTATGAGGATGATCCTCAGGTTCCGGACCCAGTCCGTATAGTTGCTGCCATCATCTTTCAGCTTGGTTTTCTCTAGGAACGCGTTGAAGTTGAGGGCAACATGGGCCATTTGATCTACAAGACATATTGTAAAGATTTTAGACTAAGTTCATGATAATTAAGTTCATCTAATCAAATTATTCAATGAACTCCCACTCAGATAGACATCCTTCTAGTCATCTAAGTGAAACATGATCCGAGTCAACTAGGCCGTGTCCGATCATCACGTGAGACGGACAAGTCAACATCGGTGAACATCTTCATGTTGATCGTATCTTCTATACGACTCATGCTCGACCTTTCGGTCTTCCGTGTTCCGAGGCCATGTCTGTACATGCTAGGCTCGTCAAGTCAACCTAAGTGTATTCCGTGTGTAAATCTGGCTTACACCCATTGTATTTGAACGTTAGAATCTATCACACCTGATCATCATGTGGTGCTTCGAAACAACAAACCTTCGCAACGGTGCACAGTTAGGGGGAAAACTTTCTTGAAATTATTACGAGGGATCATCTTATTCAAGCTACCGTCGTTCTAAGCAAATAAGATGCAAAACATGATAAACATCACATGCAATCAAATAGTGACATGATATGGCCAATATCATTTGCTCCTTTTGATCTCCAGCTTCGGGGCTTCATGATCATCGTTGTCACCGGCATGACACCATGATCTCCATCATCATGATCTCCATCATCGTGTCTACTTGAAGTTGTCTTGTCATCTATTACTTCTACTACTATGGATAACGCTTTAGCAATAAATTAAAGTAATTACATGATGTTTATGTTGACACGCAGGTCATAAATAAATTAAGACAACTCCTATGGCTCCTGCCGGTTGTCATACTCATCGACATGCAAGTCGTGATTCCTATTACAAGAACATGATCAATCTCATACATCGCATATATCATTCATCACATCCTTTTGGCCATATCACATCACATGACACATGCTGCAAAAACAAGTTAGACGTCTTCTAATTGTTGTTGCAAGTTTTTACATGGCTGCTATAGGTTTCTAGCAAGAACGTTTCTTACCTACGCCAAAACCACAACGTGATATGCCAATTTCTATTTACCCTTCATAAGGACCCTTTTCATCGAATCCGATCCGACTAAAGTGGGAGAGACAGACACCCGTTAGCCACCTTATGCAACTAGTGCATGTCAGTCGGTGGAACCAGTCTCACGTAAGCGTACATGTAAGGTCGGTCCGGGCCGCTTCATCCCACGATGCCGCCGAATCAAGATAAGACTAGTAACGACAAGTAAATTGACAATATCGACGCCCACAACTGCTTTGTGTTCTACTCGTGCATAGAAACTACGCATAAACCTGGCTCATGATGCCACTGTTGGGGAACATAGCAGAATTTTAAAATTTTCTACGCATCACCAAGATCAATCTATGGAGTCATCTAGCAACGAGGGATAGGGGAGTGCATCTACATACCCTTGTAGATCACGAGAGGAAGCGTTCAAGAGAATGGGGTTGATGGAGTCGTACTCGTCGTGATCCAAATCACCGATGACCTAGCGCCGAACAGACGACACCTCCGCGTTCAACACACGCACGGTTGGGAAGACGTCTCCTCCTTCTTGATCCAGCAAGGGGGAAGGAGAGGTTGAAGGAGATCCAACAGCATGACGGCGTGGTGGTGGAAGCAACGGTGATCTCGGCAGGGCTTCGCCAAGCTCAGGGAGAGGGAGAGGTGTCACGGGAGGGAGAGGGAGGCGCCAGGGGCTAGGGTGCGGCTGCCCTTCCTCCCCCCCACTATATATAGGACCCCTAGGGGGGGCACCGGCCCTAGGAGATGAGATCTCCAAGGGGGGCGACGGCCAAGGGGGGTGGCTTGCCCCCCAAGCCAAGTGGAGCGCCCCCCACCCCTAGGGTTTCCAACCCTAGGCGCAGGGGGAGGCCCAAGGGGGGCGCACCAGCCCACCAGGGGCTGGTTCCCTTCCCACTTCAGCCCATGGGACCCTCCGGGATAGGTGGCCCCACCCGGTGGACCCTCAGGACCCTTCCAGTGGTCCCGGTACAATACCGATTACCCCCGAAACTTTCCCGGTGGCCGAAACTCGACTTCCTATATATAAACCTTCACCTTCGGACAATTCCGGAACTCCTCGTGACGTCCGGGATCTCGATTCGTGCCAACCCAATAGACACTTTCGGAGATACCCGTAGTGCACCTTCATAGTCACCCAGTTACGTTGTGACGTTTGGCACACCCAAAGCACTACTACCGATTCCGGGAGTTGCACAATCTCATGGTCTAAGGAAATGATACTTGACATTTGAAAAAGCGATAGCAAACGAACTACACGATCTTTGAGCTATGCTTAGGATTGGGTCTTGTCCATCACATCATTCTCCTAATGATGTGATCCCGTTATTAATGACATCTAATGTCCATAGTCAGGAAACCATGACTATCTTTTGATCAACGAGCTAGTCAACTAGAGGCTCACTAGGGACGTGTTGTGGTCTATGTATTCACACATGTATTATGATTTCCGGATAACACAATTATAGCATGAACAATAGACAATTATCATGAACAAGGAAATATAATAATAACCATTTTATTATTGCCTCTAGGGCATATTTCCAACAACTAGGTATGATGATACCGACGATCGAATCTCGGGCAAGTAACATACCGATGACAAAGGGAACAACGTATGTTGTTGTGCAGTTTGACTGATAAAGATATTCGTAGAATATGTAGGAACCAATATGAGCATCTAGGTTCCGCTATTGGTTATTGACCGAAGATGATTCTCAGTCATGTCTACATAGTTCTCGAACCCGTAGGGTCCGCATGCTTAACGTTCGATGACGATATGTATTGTGATTTATGATGTGATCACGGACATGACGAGGAGTCTCGAAATGGTCGAGACATGAACATTGATATATTGGATGGTTATGTTTGGACAGCGGAAATGTTTCAGATAGGTTCGGGAATTTTCCAGAGTACCGGGGGGTTACTGGAACCCCCCGGGGGGTTAATGGGCCTTCATGGGCCTTAGTGGAAGAGGGTAGGAGGCGGCCAGGTGGAGGCGCGCGCCCCCCCAAGCCCAATCCGAATTGGGGGGGCTTTCCTTCTCCCCCTCTTCCTCTTTCCATCCCCTCCTAGTTGGACTAGCAAACGGGGGAACCTACTCCTAGTAGGACTAGGATTCCTCCCCTTGGGGCGCGCCCCATGAGGCCGGCTGCCCCCCTCCTCCCCTCCTTTATATATGGGGGAGGGGCACCCCATAGACACACAAGTTGATTTCTTAGCCGTGTGCGGTGCCCCCCTCCATAGATTTCCACCTCGTTCATATTGTCGTAGTGCTTAGGTGAAGCCCTGCGTAGGTAACTTCATCATCATTGTCACCATGCTGTCATGCTGATGAAACTCTCCCTCGGCCTCAGCTGGATCTAGAGTTTGAGGGACGTCACTGAGCTGAACATGTGCAGATTGCAAAGGTGCCGTGCGTTCGGTACTTGATCGGTTGGATCGCGAAGATGTTCGACTACATCAACCGTGTTACTAAACGCTTCCGCTTTAGGTCTACGAGGGTACGTGGACACACTCTCCCCGCTCATTGCTATACTTCTCCTAGATAGATCTTGCTTGATCGTAGGATTTTTTTTGAAATACTACGTTCCTCAACAGAAGTGATCTCGGGGGTAATGACCATCTTTCCTGCAAAGTTCTCAGGGTTGTCCAAAGCTTGCTCCTCGTAAACGTACTTGACAGGATCCTCATTCACGAACTCGTCTCCTAGCTCTACCCAAAGAAAGAACACAAGCAAGGGAACAACAATCAATCATGGTGCAATGCACAAGCAACATGATGCAAGACATGGCATGGGATGCAATATATGATGTGCAATGCATATGGGTACTCCGGAAGGGAAAAGATGAATGTGGCACCAACTTGGCAAACCAAGCATGCCAATGGATAGGTTAACACATTTGGTCGAAATCTATATGAAGATCACCGAAAACGGACGCACGCTTTACAAATGACGAGCAAAACAAGAACAATGCGAAACTGCGCTTAACACCAACATAGTACTTAAGATGCATCATGAAAATATGCTACAGCACTCCAACATAAAAACAAAACACATGGCAGTGAAGTACAAGTGAAGCTCTACAAATCATGAACACTGAGCTTATGCTAGAACTCACTAGAACAAGTCTAAAACAACATGGAAAAAATGCAAATGACAACAATTTCACAGACTTGGCAGAAATTCACTGATCATGGCAGAAATAGCATCAGGTAGCAATGTTTAGAGCTAGTAAACTACAAGCTACAGGAACGTACCATGGCAAACTTGAGCATGGCATGCTAGTACTAAAGGCAATGAACAAAACTCCCTTACTGAACTTGAGCCCAAAACCCACAGAAAAGATGGTAGCATCAATGCAGACATGGCAAGTGATATGAATAGGTTTCAGACTTAAGAGGAAAATCATGCATGGCAGAGACAGATTCATGATAGAAACTTTGCAAGCTTGTGCAACTCACCACATAGCATTTCAAGGCATAACAAAGCAACCAACAGTAAGAAGACACATTTATGAAGCTAAACATGGCAAGATCATGGTCATAGGGTGCATGGATCACTAGCAAAGCACATGGCAAAAATGCACTTCCTGTTAACAGACTGACATCAATAATATTTAGCAAAACTAGAGCATGGTAATGACAAGCTACAGTACCCCATAAATACTAACAAAGGCATGGATGAAGAGAGCATAACCATATCTTCAAAACATCCTTACTCAACTCCATCAAAATATGCATGGATTCACTAGAGGCAACAAGTTAACATAGCAACCTAATGTAACAGGAAAAGACAACAGAAAAACTAAGTGGCTGAAATCAGCAACATCAAGTGGCCTACTTGGCATGCTTGTGCTAGTCACCACAGGGCACATAAAAATAAAAGGATTGCACCACAGTAAAGATGGCATGAAGATGCTCCTAAGACATGTTGACATGATGCTCAAAGGACAAACACATAAAATGCTATGAAAAAGACAAATCAGCAACTAAGATGGATTCCGACAGATAACATCATTTAGCACTTTTGCAACGAAGATTAGGGCATCAATATGGACAATAACATGCATGCAAATGACACTAGCATGAAGAGCATCACGAGATGAACAATTCGACATATCATGCACGTGAAACTGAGCTATGAGCAGGAAGTTATGGCAGTCCAAACATGAGCACATATTGTGAGAAATCACGGACTTAGAAGACTTTTGGACCTTAGGAAAAAGTCAACGTGGACGGATCGGGTCGGGGCGATGCGAATCGGGCGCAGGTCCAGGCGGTGAGGGGCTCCGGCGAGTCCGGTGGGCAGCGGAGGCGGCGGATCCGGCCGGCTCCTCGCCGGATCTGGCCGGTGACAGGGGCCGACGACAAGGAGACGAGCGGCGGCGAGCATGGCGCAACGCGGTGGAGGCAGGTGACGGCGGGAGGCGGAGGGGCGGTGCGGGGCTAGCTGCGGAGAGGCGGAGGCGACGCGCAAGGGGCGCGGGTGGCAGCGGATAGGCCGGGAGGGCCCGCCTCGGGCCGGCGGTGGAGGGAGGCGGCGCTGCTGTCATGTTGCGAGCGGATTTGCCACGCGGGCGGCGGTGGACGCGTCCGGTCCGGTGTCGGAGGGGGAAGGTGGAGACTAGGGTTTGCCCTGATTTCGGGGGAGGGGTGTTTTATGGCTAGAGGGAGGTAGGGGAGGAGTTTTGAGGTGCGGTTTTTGCCCACATGATCGTGATCCAATGACAGAGAGCATGGAGGGGGTTTAGATGGGCTAGTGGGCTGTTGTGGTGGGGTGTTGGCCTGCAAAGAGAGAGGGGTTTAGGCGGTTACACGGTTAACCGTTGGGGCATCAAACGACCTCCAAATGGAATGAAATGTGACAGGCGGCCTACCGGTGATGTACCAAGGCCAGTCGACAAATCTCATCCCATTCCGAGAATGTTTTTCTCCCGCTCACAAAACGAGATCTGAGAGGTGCAACAGGTGCATGTGTGAGTGTGGGATTCCGAATTGGACAACGGGGAAAATGACTAGATGCATGGGACGAACACAAATGCAAAAGAGATGTACATGATGACATGCGATGAAATGCATGACATGAACAAACTGGAAAACGAGGAAAAAACCCAACCACGGAGGATATAACATATAACATAGCCGGAGATGGCAAGAGTTGGAGTTCAATTGTGGAATGTTACATCCGGGACGTTACAACTCTCCACCACTACAAGAGGATCTCGACCCGAGATCTAGGACTGAAAGAACTCCGGATATTCGAACGCAGGTGATCCTCGCGCTCCCAAGTAGCTTCTCGGTTGGAATGGTGAGACCACTTAACTTTCAGAAATTTGATCGACTTGTTGCGAGTTTTTCACTCGGTTTCTTAAAGAATGGCAACGGGATGCTCATGATAAGACAAGTCTTCTTGGAGGTCAATCTCTTCGAAGTTGATAGTGCACTCGGGCGTCTTGAAGCACTTGCGAAGCTTTGACACGTGAAACACATCATGCACATTTGAGAAATTGGACGGGAGCTCAAGTTTATAGGCGAGGTCGGCTCTTTTGCCAATGATCTTGAAAGGATCCATGTATCTCGGGGCAAGCTTCCGTTTGATACCGAAGCATTGAGTGCCTTTCATTGGAGATACTCGGAGGTAGACATGGTCTCCGATCTCGAAAGCCAAGTCATGGTGCTTGTTATCATAGTAACTCTTCTGGGCGATTGCGCGGCTTTGAGATTTTCACGGATGACTTTACACATTTCTTCAGCTTCTGTGATCAAGTCGTTGCCAAGAAGTTGGCGTTCACTAGTCTCGGACCAATTGAGAGGAGTACGACACTTTCTGCCATATAGAATTTAAAATGGGGCCTTGCTCGGACTTGCTTGGAAGCTGTTGTTGTAGGAGAACTTGGCATATGGGAGGTAATCTTCCCACTTCATATCGAAAGAGATGCCACAAGCACTGAGCCTATCCTCGAGGATTTGATTGACTCTCTCGACTTGGCCAGTAGTTTGAGGATGGAAAGCCATGCTGAAACTAATGTTGGTGCCCATGGCCTTCTGGGAGGAGTCCCAGAACTTGGAAGTGAAAATGCTTTCGCGGTCTGAAGAGATCAATTGCGGAATTCCGTGCAACAAGACAATTCTGGAGGTCTATAGCTCTGCCAACTGAGCTGCCATGATAGATTCTTTGATTGGAAGGAAATGAGCCACTTTTGTAAGCTTGTCAATGACAACGAATATAGCATCATTCCCATGCTTGGACTTGGGAAAGCCAGTGACAAAGTCCATTTCGATATGATCAAACTTCCATTCCAAAATAGCAAGAGGTTGGAGGAGACCAACTGGTCGTTGATGTTTTGCTTTCACCCTTCGACAAACATCACATTCATTCATGAATTGAGCAATCTCTCGCTTCATTTGAGTCCACCAATACGACTGCTTGAGATCATGGTACATCTTCGAACTGCCTGGATGAATAGAAAGAAGAGAATTTTGCACTTCGTTCATTATGACCCTCCTTAGATCACCTTTAGGAACCACAATCCGGTCCTCGAAGAATAAGGTGTCCTTGTCATCTACGTGATAGCACTTGTATTTTGGTAAGCCCTAGGCAACACCATGTTTCACCTTCTTCGCCATGGTATCAAGGAGTTGTGCCTCACGAATTTGGTCTTCCAAAGTTGGAGTGACTCGAAGGTTGGCAAGAAAACCTTGAGGAGCAACTTGGAGGTTGAGCTTGCGGAAAGCTTCACAGAGATCGGGTTGGAAGGGCTTGAGAATTAAGCTATTGCAATAAGCCTTTCTGCTCAAAGCATCTACAATCACATTCACCTTACCTGGAGTGTATTCAATGCTTGGATTGTACTCTTGAATCATTTCGACCCAACGAGTTTGCCAGAGGTTGAGGTTGGGTTGAGAGAAGATATATTTGAGGCTCTTGTGATCGGTGAAAATGTCCACTTGCCTTCCCAACAAGATATTTCTCCATGTTATGAATGCATGGACAACTACCGCCAACTCAAGATCGTGAGTGGGGTACTTCCTTTCATTTGGCTTCAACTGACGAGAAGTATAGGCCACAAATTTCTTCTCTTGCGTTAACACAACATCGAGACCTTGCAACGAGGCAGCACAGAAAACTTCGTATGGCTTGGACTCATCAGGAGGAGTTAGGACAGGAGCTGTGATGAGTTTCTCTTTGAGAGTGTTGAAAGCAACATCACATTTAGGAGTCTAGGAATACTTGACATGCTTCTGAAGGATGTTGGGAAGAGGCTTAGCAATCTTTGAGAAATTTTCAACAAATCTTCGGTAATAGCTTGCAAGCCCAAGGAAACTGCGGAGCTACTTGACATTCTGAGGAGGCTCCAAATTCACAATTGCAGAAACCTTCTCCGGATTAATAGCAATGCCCTTGGCGGAGATGATGTGGCCAAGGTAAAGAACTTCATCAAGCCAAAACTCACATTTGGAGAACTTTGCATAGAATTGATACTCTCTGAGCTTGTCGAGCACCAATCGCAAATGCTTGGCATGATCCTTCTTATTCTTGGAGAAGACCAAAATATCATCGAGATACACCATGACGAATTCATTGGTGTAGAGGTTGAAGATGAAGTTCATCATGCGAGAGAATGTTAGAGGGGCATTGACAAGCCCGAAAGACATGACAATATATTCATAAGAACCAAAGCTTGTTCTGAATGCTGTCTTAGGGATATCTTCTTCACGAATGCGAATCCGATGATAACCCATTTGGAGGTCAAGCTTGGAAAACACCTTTGCACCTTTGAGTTGCTCGAATAGCTCATTGATATTGGGAAGTGGATATTTATTCTTGATTGTCTTCTTGTTCAATGGGCGGTACTCGACGCAAATTTGGTCCGTGCCATCCTTCTTCTTGACAAAAAGAACACCACAACCCCATGGAGATGAACTCGGTCTGATCAGACCCAGACGCTCTTGTTCATCGAGCTATTTCTTCAATTCTTTCAGCTCTTTTGGCCCAAGCTTGTAGGGGCGCTTGCAAACGAGTTCCATACCGGGCTCAAGATCAATAATGACCTCGACTGGCCGGTGAGGAGGCATACCCGGAAGCTCTTCTGGAAACACATCTTGATACTCACAAACAACTGGGATCTGAGAAATAGCATCTAACTCGCCCTTCTCATTCACAGAGAACAACCGAATGGTTTCATCACGAGCGGCATAGATGATCACATCCTCAGAAGGGTGCGTCAATTTAATCTCCCTGGCAGCACAATCAAGAGAAGCCTTGTGCTGAGAAAGCCAATCCATGCCGAGAATGAGTTCAATATCAGAGTCGCCGAGAACAATTGGGGAAGCCAGGAATTTACAATTGCCCATCTTGATGCTTATATCAGGAACTATCAAGCGAGAATTCATGATCTTCCCCGGAGAGACAATGGATAAAGGCTTGGCTAATAACTCAGGCATCAAGTCATGCATCTCATAAAAGGTCTTGATATGAACGAATGCGATGCACCAGTATCAAATAATACTTCTGCCGGAAAAGAGTTAACTGCGAGGTTACCCATGATCTCATCTAAAGAATCCTCTGCTTGAGCTGTATTCATCATGTTCACCTTTGCAAACTTTGGATTATGCTTGACAACTGCATTGCTTGAAGACCTCACAGGAGGAGGAGGCGGAAGGCGCCTCTGGGTGCACTTGTTTGCATAGTGGCCTTTCTGACCACACTTGTTGAAAGTAACCTCTAAGAGCGGGTATTGATAATGAGGAAGAGGAGGACCACCTATCCTTGGAGCCTGAGTCTGAGACTTGTTCTGATAGCCTGGGTTGGGTGGGTGGGAAGATCCACGACCACCTGAGTTCTTCTGCTGGTAGGGCTGACGAAACGGAGGAGGTGGAGGAAGCCAGCACTTCTATTCCTTAGCTGCCACTTGAGAGGAAGAAGACGAGTGAGTTGCATCCCTGATTCTATTCTTTGAAGCCTCACACTTGAGCTGAGTAGCTTCTTGCTTAAGGGCCATGTTGTAGAACTGATCGAACCGAGTAGGCTCGACAAGAACGAGAGCTAACAACAAATCCTCTCTGAGGCCACCCCTGAAGTGATAGATCATGCTCTTTTCATCAGGAACATCTTGCTTTGCGAAGTGAGCAAGCTTATGACACTGGATGTTGTATTGATACACGGACATGCTTCCTTGCTTGAGATTGCGGAATTCCTCACGCTTACTCTCGACAACACTTGTTGGAATGTGATGAGCTCGGAAGTCCTGGCAGAAGTCAGTCTAGGTAATCACTCGACCCCCTCTGGAATCTTTGTACTGTTGATACCAATCACCTACTTGGTCCTTGAGCTGAAAAGAGGTGAACTTTTTTGAGAATTGATGACAGTGAGGTTCCCTCACTGCCTTTTTTATATTAATATGTTAAGAGAAGGGGGGGGGTTAGAAAGTCCAAAGAGTTACAGATTACATTATAGAGGGGGGGTATAGAGACTAAACTATTACAAGATAATTTACAAGAATCTTTACAGAGAATCGGCAAGGGATAAAATGTAGGGGCCATGCTCCTGCTTTGCTCTATGAACTAGCATGGCAAAGTCCCGTTTGAATCTGTCTCTCTAGGATCCAAACGAGGGCCGAATCCCACGGAAGTGCTTGTCATTTCTCTCCTTCCAGATCCCCCAAGCTGCCACCGCAAAGACTTCGAGGAACATTGGTCGAGCCCATCTAGCCTTGGCCTCATGCAATTTCCTCAACCTGCACGGATCACTTGGACATTGTATCCCAAGAGCGTTACAACATCTCTGACTGAAGGGGCAAGTAAAAAAGAGGTGTATAATGTCTTCCTCCGGAGGGTTACAACAGAGCAGACACGTGTAATCATCATTTTGGATTCTGTAATGTCTTCTCTTGAGCATGTTTCTAGTGTTCAATCTGTCGGACATTAGCAACCATAAGAAAACTTTCCACTGCATGGTGCATTTGGATTTCCAAATCCACTTGAAGGCGTCATCGACCTGAACTTGGCTGAAGCAATAAGCATAGTATTGTGTGGAACGAAAAACTCCTCCCCTGTGACGCCCCGAGACCGTTGCGCCAGGTGTCTTCCAGTTATTCGCCGACGTTGCCACATCATTTGCTTGCGTGTTGCATTTCATCATGTCATCATATGCATTGCATCATCATGTTTTCAAAACCTGCATCCGTCCGGGTTCCCCCAGTTCCGTCCGTTGTCCGATCTGAGCCCAACCACACTTGCACGCGCCCGCGGCATGTCCGAAATAGTATTTTGTAAGTGGCCAGAAAATGTTCTCGGAATGGGTTGAAAGTTGGCGTGTGGTCTTATTTTAGTGTAGATAGAACGCCTGTCAAGTTTCATCGCATTCGGAGTTTGTTTGATAGCCCAACCGTTAAACTATAGCGGCATTATAGTCGGTCAAATCGTCGGATGTTTTCGGTCTCCGGAAACAGTCGCCAGGCCTCTCTCTCCTCTTCTCTCAGCCTGAGGACTTCTGCACAGTCCGCTATCAACCGTCAGGCCCCGAAACCCTCTCTGCACAGTGCATCGAACCCCTCGCACGCGCCCGAAAATTGTCCCGAACCAGACCCGGACAGTCGTTACCGCTGGGTCTGGAACAGCCCCAAACATTTACAAAATATCATCCTTTTATTTATTGGACTCCCTAGTCTATTTATTCTCGTCCGTGTGTTTTCGATCGGAAGGTCCAAACTCTCTCCTTTCCCTATATAAATAGTCCACCCACATGCCTATTTGGACAAACCCTAAAACCTAGGGGATGTCCCATCCATTCCGTGTCCGCCGCCGCCACCAACTCACAAGCTACCTCGGGATCCTCTCATTCTCCCCTGCCCAATCCATCGATCCCCACCAACCAGAGCCTCCCATGGCTCCCTTCGAATCCATCCCCTCTTCGATCCACCTCCACCAGCAGCATCTCTGATGTTCCCTGCCTAAGCTCCTCACCCCGCCACCAGAGCCCGAGCCGCCACCTCGCCGTTCTTCGTCCTTGCAACCCCCGCGCCCGAACAAGAGGTGCTCGAGCACACTCCCAGGATCCATGGCGCCCCTCCCGTGCGAGTCTCCTCCTTCCGCTGCTCCCTGCCTCCCTTCCGCGCCGTGCAACGCCCAAAGAGAGCCAAGCTCATCCCGATCCAGAGCTCCGCCGTGTTCCTCGCGATCCATCCCCGCCAACGATGGGAAGAAGCACTAGCAGGATCCCACTGCCTCCTTTGACCTCTCCTCGAGCCCTCAGGTTCAAGGCCCCGTCCCCCTCTCTTCTTCCTCTACCGTTTCCTCTCTCTCACGTCTCTCTCTGCAGGAGACCACCTGCGCCGCCCCGCCAAGCCCATGGAGTCCGCCATGGCCGTCCAAACCTCGCTGTCGCGTCTCACCGTCGTCGTCCTCCTCGACCCCTCCGTCCAGATCCGCTTGGTGCCGCCCCGTTTTGCCATTCCTCGACGTCCCTGCACCTTCCAGCGCCGCCGCTGCCTCATGCATCGCCGTCTTCTTCCTTGCCAGCAGGCTGTCGCTGTCTCTGTTCTTCTTTCAGGGGACGAGCGCCTCGCGTTGACCAGTCGCCTCGCTCACCCATCGCCCCCTCCTGCTCCTCGCTGGTCGACCGCGACCACGCCTGGACCGCTTCTCGCGCAAGGCCAGCCGCGCCCCTTCAACCATCCAGTCCACCAGATCCGGTCCACCTCACCACCGAATGGGCCGAAGCCCATGGGTGAGGCCACCCCAAGCGCCCCCTCCTTTTTTTCTTTTCTTACTGCTGGGCCAGTTCAGTTTCGGCCCACTGGATGTTTTTTTTTGGTTCTGCGAATTTAGCTAATTTCCAGGGATTTGCAGATTTACAAAAAAACCCTTAGCCTTCATGCATGTAATATCTCACGAACAAAGCATCACATGTAAAAACTTTGTATATGAAACTTGCTTAGTTTTTCATCTAGTTTAATAATATGCAACTTTCATCTATGTTTAAAATGTTTAAAATGCTGTTTGTTTTAATTTGCTTAAATAACTTGCTAAAACGGTTTAAATCATAACTAAATAACCGTAGCTCGGTTTCTAATAAACTTTATATGTAAATGGGGTAGAATTTTGCCTAGTTTAACATGGTGGCATCACTTTGCTTGTTTAACAACTATAAAATTTGGTTTAGGGCAGAACAGCACCAAACCTAATATATACATATGGGGATTTATCGAAATTGTTGTACGTTGCTTCCGTCCTCATTTAAACTTGACTAGATAGGTAGTTTTACTTTGCTTCACCCTCTTGCCATGCTAACAACATTTAATCTTGTTGGGTACATAAACAAGATCGAACTAAATAACTTGAATGTGGTGTTTCGTCAATATGCAATGGAGTTGCATGTTGAGCTCCACTTAATTTGTAGGATTGTTTGTGCATTTTGCCATGCCATGCTTCATTAAACCGGACATGCATCATACTTGTTTGCGCTTCGTGCCATGCTTATGTGGTGGTTGTTTACTATGTTGTTTGCTTCTTTCCGGGTTGCTTCTCGCGTTAGCTTCGGTTTCGTTCCGGAGTTGTGAGGATCCGTTCGACTACGTCCGTTTGTCTTCTTCATGGACTCGTTCTTCTTCCTTGCGGGATTTCAGGCAAGATGACCATACCCTCGAAATCACTTCTATCTTTGCTTGCTAGTTGCTCGCTCTTTTGCTATGCCTATGCTGCGATACCTACCACTTGCTTATCATGCCTCCCATATTGTTGAACCAAGCCTCTAACCCACCTTGTCCTAGCAAACCATTGTTTGGCTATGTTACCGCTGTGCTCAGCCCCTCTTATAGCGTTGTTAGTTGTAGGTGAAGATTGGAGCTTGTTCCATGTTTGGAACATGGTTATTTTGTTGGGATATCACAATATCTCTTATTTAATTAATGCATCTATATACTTGGTAAAGGGTGGAAGGCTCGGCCTTATGCCTGGTGTTTTGTTCCACTCTTGCCGCCCTAGTTTCTGTCATATCGGTGTTATGTTCCCGGATTTTGCATTCCTTACGCGGTTGGGTTATAATGGGAACCCCTTGACAGTTCGCCTTGAATAAAACTCCTCCAGCATGGCCCAACATTGGTTTTACCATTCGCCACCTAGCCTTTTCTTTCCCTTGGGTTCTGCAGACTCGAGGGTCATCTTTATTTTAAACCCCCGGGCCAGTGCTCCTCTAAGTGTTGGTCCAACTAAGCGATGTCCGGAGCTACCAGGGGCAACTCTGGGCTGGCCCACCCGACGTCTTGCTCATCCGGTGTGCCCTGAGAACAAGATATGTGCAGCTCCTATCGGGATTTGTCGGCACATCTGGGTGGCTTTGCTGGTCTTGTTTTACCATTGTCGAAATGTCTTGTAACCGGGATTCCGAGTCTGATCGGGTCTTCCCGCTAGAAGGAATATTCTTCGTTGACCGTGAGAGCTTGCGATGGGCTAAGTTGGGATACCCCTATAGGGATTTGAACTTCCAAAAGCCGTGCCCACGGTTATGGGCAGATGGGAATTTGTTAATGTCCGGTTGTAGAAAACCTGAAGTTGACCTTAATTAAAATGCATCAACCGCGTGTGTAACCGTGATGGTCTCTTCTCGGCGGAGTCCGGGAAGTGAACACGGTGTTGGAGTAATGCTTGACGTAGGTTGTTCTAGGATCACTTCTTGATCATAGATTTCTCGACCGTGCTTTGCCTTCTCTTCTCGCTCTCTTTTGCGAATAGGTTAGCCACAACATATGCTTGTCGCTTGCTGCAGCTCCACCTCATACCTTTTACCCTTCCCATAAGCTTAAATAGTCTTGATCGCCTGGGTGTGAGATTGCTGAGTCCCCATGACTCACAGATACTTCCAAAACCAGCTTGCAGGTGTCGTTGTACCATGCAGAGACGCAACCAAGCTCAAGGAGGAGCTCGATGAAGATCTTGCCCTTTGTGTTGATTCGTTCTAGTTGATCAGTAGTGGAGCCCAGTTGGGGTCGATCGGGGAACTGTGTAGCATTTGGGGTAGTCTTCTTTTATTTTGGTTCCATAGTCGGACCTTGATTGTATCTGGATGATGTAATGCTTTATTCTTGTAATTGTGTGAAGTGGCGATTGTAAGCCAACTATGTATCTTTTCCCTTATGTATTACATGGGTTGTGTGAAGATTGCCTCACTTGCGACATTGCTTTCAATGCGGTTATGCCTCTAAGTCATGCTTCGACACGTGGGAGATATAGCCGCATCGAGGGCGTTACAAGTTGGTAATCAGAGCCTTCCCCGACTTTAGGAGCCCCCTGCTTGATCGAATCGCTGGCGTTATTGAGTCTAGAAATGTTTTGAGTCATTTGGGAATTATATATATCGGAGAGTTAGGACTTCTTTTTACTCCTCAGTCCCTTCGTCGCTCTGGTGAGGCATCCTGACATAGAGTTTTGACTCTTCTCTTCTCAAATTTCACTAAAAAAATTTAGGATCACGCGGGTATCTTGGAATCGTTCTGATCGATTTGTGACGAGAACATTGTTCTTGGTGCCTCCTATCATGTAGGGGTTGTGGCAGTGTCCCGGGGAGTTGAGCTCCGAGGTGTTGTCGTCACAATTTTATCGTTGCAGTTCTGGAATAACTGAGATTAGTTTCGCCGACATCGAAAATCTCTTTTATGCAGTTGTTGGTGAGATAACCTCGACGCCACCCAGTACTGGGGCGAGAGTTCAGGAGTATTGCCATAACTCGTATAACGGATGCTTTTCGAAGGTTGAGGTAAACGATTTCCGAAGGTTTCTTGGTTATGTGTTGAAGGATGGATACAGCTGGATGTAGGATTTGCTAGTTTTGGGTGAGATATTATGCATCCCCTGTATCCCCAACACCTGATTGCATAACCGGAAAGTTTCGGGAGTTTATAAGTGGGAATTCAAGTACCTCTTAGGATATCTTTCCGACAGATGTATGATATGAAATTGGGGTTCGACGTCTAGTGGTCCGCTTATCCACGGTTGGTTTTACAGTGGTCTTGTTGTGTCTTAAAGAGTCCTTGGCTATGCCGACTCGGGGATGCTTCGTATGTCATGTGCACTGCCTTGTACATGATGGTGTTGTACGATCGAGCCCGTGTAGGCCCCACAACGAAAACTTTGGACGAAATCTCGATCATATGTTTGTTCCGGCCTATTTTGCAAGCCAATCCTTTGTTTTGTTTCGAGTTGTGGTATTTGAGTTGCTTCGAAGTCAAATGTTGATTCCATGCCTTTCCTAAGTGGTGTCCTCATATTTCTATGTGGATACTAATCCTTCTCGATCATCGAGTTTGTGATGTCAATCCTTTTAACCGGTGTGCTTCTCTTCAAGTGGATCCGATCATCGCGACATCCGCAAGATCAAGTATCAGTTCTTCTCAACGGTGTTTGTTTCATCCGTCCCCAAGTTGCCTTTGTTTTCCCGCCCACCCACCCTTTTTCTTCAAGGAATCCGATGTCTTAATCAAGTATCCTTTTATTCTTGTGAAGTCTCTCCATTCCTTTTCCGTCAATGTTCTTATCCGGTGATTCTCATGAAGATTCTAATGGAGCTTCAAGTTCGTCATTCTTCATTCTTTTCATCTCCGGTGGTTTCAAGTCAAACTTTGTTGATCACATCCTTTTTCCTCTTTTCAAATGTGTTCTTATGCCGGTGCACCTCATAATCATTCCCCGTTTGCTATTCAATTGTTCCGGAGTGCTCAAGATATCTCGAGGCTGTTATCTCATTCAAGTCTTTTAATTCAACCGGTGCAATCTCTCTCTTTAAATCATTTCAACGGTGTTTCTCTTGAGTGGGCCCTAACCCACAGGTCTTTTCCCGGGATCTTACCTGACTCTTCTTATTTTCCCGGAGCTATCCTCAAATTTTATTTTCGAAGTTTGACGTAAGAATGATTGTCAATAGTCTTATGTTTTTCGCCAAGATCTTTCAAATTATTTTCATCGTTGGCTCAACCTTTCCATTCTTCATTCCGGAGTGTCTAAATAATTCATGGTGGTGTTTCTCGTCTTCATTCTCGGATTTTGAAGACCGAAGAAGAGTTTCTCTTTAATCTTGCTCCATTCTCTTCAAGATTCGTGATTCTAGCTTGTTGCCATCCTCTCATAATTATTTTGATCGTGAGAATTCTTTTCACCTATCCGGAGCAATTCAAGAGTCTTCTCAGTTTGTTATCCGGAGTCCATCAATTCAGGTTTATTCATTCTCAGCTTTCAGTTATCATTCTCCAATCTTACCGGTGCATCGTTCAAGTGATCTCTAATCAGTTCGTGATCTCTTCATTCTCATGTATCTAGATTGTCTCAAGTATGTTCGTTCATTTGTTTATTCTTACCGGTGATTCATCCTTTTACTTCATTCATTGTTCAATTCTTACGGTGGTTCGTTCAAGAGTGCTTCTCTTTCGTTATCATACAGATTCATTCGTTGTTTCAATTCTACCGGTGTTTCATTGAAGACCTTATCAAGTTATCGATATCTCTCTTAATCTTTTCTACGGGAATAAGTAATATGTCAAGTCCGTTGATTGTCATCAATTTAATTGGTGAAGGATAAGCATAACATAATTCTTATTCTTGTTTCATCGAGTAAATTCAATTCCTTATTTCGGAGGTTCATCAAATTCTTGATTTCATTTGCTCATCTTTCTTTTCCGGAGTTCCAAGTTTCCACTTTATCTCGTCGCAAAGCTTAATCTAAATCATTGCAAGGCTTCAATCTTATTCTTTTCATCATTCAATTATTTTGGATCATTCTTTTATTACCGGAGTTCTTCATGGATGTTCTACATGTTGGTTCATCAAGGATTTAATTCCTTCTTGAAGTGTTCATCAAGATTCTTTTCTAAGGGGCTCAAGTTTTCTTCATCTTGCAATTCGAAGTGCAATTCTTTCATATCTCATATTTTGAGGTGGTATTACGTCATTCTTGATGATTTGAGTTCATGTTCCATGATTCACATGTTGTTAAGAATGACATATGTTAAATCCATCAACCTCTTCATTGGAGTTATCTTGGGTTATTTTTCACCTAAAACTTTCCCTAAGGTTTGTTGCTATTTATGGTGATAATATATGATCCAAGTTCTTCATCTATCCTCCTGGTGAAATAATCTTCTCGTCTCCTTGTTCATATCAATCCAATTTATCGTTTCCGTTAATGGCAGAATTTCACCTCATAGTTTTGAGATGTTTTCCATAAGCCCACAACAAGCTTACTCTTTTCGTTGTTGGTTTGTCAACAACTCCGTTCGACCCTTCTCCTAAAGATGCCTTTTCAAGCTCTTTTGTGACAGAAGTTGGCATTTTCTTCTCAATTCTCCTATTTCAATTATCTATCTTCTATTCTTTTGCTCCGGAGGCATTGTGATGTTGCTTTATTCACCATCATCTCGTTTCATCAAAGATAATGTTCTTTTCGTGCTTATCCATTTAACCGGAGTGTCGTGCCCTCTTTTCAAGTTCTATCATCTTATCAAGTTTTACCTCCCTTCTCAACCGGAGTGTTGTCTGAGATCTTTCTTACCCCTTGTCCCATTCTTTCAATAGTTACGGAGGCAGTGTGTTGTGATTTCATCAAGTATCTTCTCATCTTATCAAGTTCTTATTCAATTCCTTTTCTTTTCAATCGGATTACTGCCCGAATTTGTTCTTCCTTGTTCCTCTTTCTAATGGAGTGTTTTTTTTCAACTTCGATCACCTCCGTGGTTTTATTCCTTTCAAGTTGTTCAACCTTTCAAGGTTCATTGGTTTCATTCGTTTGTCAAAGAAGCAACTTAGTTTTACCTTTTCTCTTTTCTCTTCCGTTTTCCCTCCGGTGCCATTCTAGATCTCGGGATGAGATCCTCTCGTAGTGGTGGAGTGTTGTGATGCCCCGAGACCGTTGCGCCAGGTGTCTTCCAGTTATTCGCCGATGTTGCCATGTCATTTGCTTGCGTGTTTCATTTCATCATGTCATCATGTGCATTGCATCATCATGTTTTCAAAACCTGCATTCGTCCGGGTTCCCCCAGTTCCGTCCGTTGTCCGATCTGAGCCCAACCACACTTGCACGCGCCCGCGGCATGTCTGAAATAGTATTTTATAAGTGGCCAGAAAATGTTCTTGGAATGGGTTGAAAGTTGGCGTGTGGTCTTATTTTAGTGAAGATAGACCGCCTGTCAAGTTTCATCGCATTCGGAGTTCGTTTGATAGCCCGACCATTAAACTATAGCGGCATTATAGTCGATCAAATCGTCGGACGTTTTCGGTCTCCGGAAACAGTCGCCGGGCCTCTCTCTCTCCTCTTCTCTCAGCCTGAGGACTTCTGCACAGTCCGCTATCAACCGCTAGGCCCCGAAACCCTCTCTGCACAGTGCATCGAACCCCTCGCGCGCGTCCGAAAATTGTCCCGAACCCGACCCGGACAGTCGTTACCGCTGGGTCCGGAACAGCCCCAAACATCTACAAAATATCATCGTTTTATTTATTGGACTCCCTAGTCTATTTATTCTCATCCGCGTGTTTTCGATCGGAAGGTCCAAACTCTCTCCTTTCCCTATATAAATAGTCCACCCACATGCCTATTTGGACAAACCCTAAAACCTAGGGGATGTCCCATCCATTCTGTGTCCGCCGCCGCCACCAACTCACAAGCTACCTCGGGATCCTCTCATTCTCCCCTGCCCAATCCATCGATCCCCACCAACCAGAGCCTCCCATGGCTCCCTTCGAATCCATCCCCTCTTTGATCCACCTCCACCAGCAGCATCTCCGATGTTCCCTGCCTAAGCTCCTCACCCCGCCACTAGAGCCCGAGCCGCCACCTGGCCGTTCTTCGTCCTTGCAACCCCCGCGCCCGAACAAGAGGTGCTCGAGCATGCTCCCAGGATCCATGGCGCCCCTCCCGTGTGAGTCTCCTCCTTCCTCAGCTCCCTGCCTCCCTTTCGCGTCGTGCAACGCCCAAAGAGAGCCAAGCTCATCCCGATCCAGACCTCCGCCGTGTTCCTCGCGATCCGTCCCCGCCAGCGATGGGAAGCAGCACTAGCAGGATCCCACGGCCTCCTTTGACCTCTCCCCGAGCCATCAGGTTCAAGGCCCCGTCCCCCTCTCTTCTTCCTCTACCGTTTCCTCTCTCTCACGTCTTTCTCTGCAGGAGACCACCTGCGCCACCCCGCCAAGCCCATGGAGTCCGCCATGGCCGTCTGAACCTCGCTGTCGCGTCTCACCGCCGTTGTCCTCCTCGACCCCTCCGTCCAGATCCGCTCGGTGCCGCCCCATTTTGCCATTCCTCGATGTCCCCGCACCTTCCAGCGCCGCCGCTGCCTCATGCATCGCCGTCTTCTTCCTTGCCAGCAGGTTGTCGCTGTCTCTGTTCTTCTTTCAGGGGACGAGCGCCTCGCGTTGACCAGTCGCCTCGCTCACCCAGCGCCTCGTCCTGCTCCTCGCTGGTCGACCGCGACCACGCCTGGACCGCTTCTCGCGCAAGGCCAGCCGCGCCCCTTCAACCATCCAGTCCACCAGATCCGGTCCACCTCACCACCGAACGGGCCGAAGCCCATGGGTGAGGCCACCCCAAGCGCCCCCTCCTTTTTTTCTTTTCTTACTGCTGGGCCAGTTCAGTTTCGGCCCAGTGGATGTTTTTTTTGGTTCTGCGAATTTAGCTAATTTCTAGGGATTTGCAGATTTACAGAAAACCCCTTAGCCTTCATGCATGTAATATCTCACAAACTAAGCATCACATGTAAAAACTTTGTATATGAAACTTGCTTAGTTTTTCATCTAGTTTAATAATATGAAACTTTCATCTATGTTTAAAATGTTTAAAATGTTGTTTGTTTTAATTTGCTTAAATAACTTGCTAAAACGGTTTAAATCATAACTAAATAACCGTAGCTCGGTTTCTAATAAACTTTATATGTAAATGGGGTAGAATTTTTCCTAGTTTAACATGGTGGCATCACTTTGCTTGTTTAACAACTATAAAATTTGGTTCAGGGCAGAACAGCACCAAACCTAATATATGCATCTGGGGATTTACCGGAATTGTTGTACGTTGCTTCCGGCCTCATTTAAACTTGACTAGATAGGTAGTTTTACTTTGCTTCACCCTCTTGCCATGCTAACAACATTTAATCTTGTTGGGTACATAAACGAGATCGAACTAAATAACTTGAATTTGGTGTTTTGTCAATATGCAACGGAGTTGCATGTTGAGCTCCACTTAATTTGTAGGATTGTTTGTGCATTTTGCCATGCCATGCTTCATTAAACCGGACATGCATCATACTTGTTTGCGCTTCGTGCCATGCTTATGTGGTGGTTGTTTAGTATGTTGTTTGCTTCTTTCCGGGTTGCTTCTCGCGTTAGCTTCGGTTTCGTTCCAGAGTTGTGAGGATCCGTTCGACTACGTCCATTTGTCTTCTTCAAGGACTCATTCTTCTTCCTTGCGGGATTTCAGGCAAGATGACCATACCCTCAAAATCACTTCTATCTTTGCATGCTAGTTGCTCGCTCTTTTGCTATGCCTATGCTGTGATACCTACCACTTGCTTATCATGCCTCCCATATTGTTGAACCAAGCCTCTAACCCACCTTGTCCTAGCAAACCATTGTTTGGCTATGTTACCGCTTTGCTCAGCCCCTCTTATAGCGTTGTTAGTTGTAGGTGAAGATTGGAGCTTGTTCCATGTTTGGAACATGGTTATTTTGTTGGGATATCACAATATCTCTTATTTAATTAATGCATCTATATACTTGGTAAAGGGTGGAAGGCTCGGCCTTATGCCTGGTGTTTTGTTCCACTCTTGCCGCCCTAGTTTCCGTCATATCGGTGTTATGTTCCCGGATTTTGCGTTCCTTACGCGGTTGGGTTATAATGGGAACCCCTTGACAGTTCGCCTTGAATAAAACTCCTCTAGCATGGCCCAACATTGGTTTTACCATTCGCCACATAACCTTTTCTTTCCCTTGAGTTCTGCAGACTCGAGGGTCATCTTTATTTTAAACCCCCGGGCCAGTGCTCCTTTGAGTGTTGGTCAACCTGAGCGATGTCCGGAGCTACCAGGGGCAACTCTGGGCTGGCCCACCTGACGTCTTGCTTATCCGGTGTGCCCTGAGAATGAGATATGTGCAGCTCCTATCGGGATTTGTCGGCACATCTGGGTGGCTTTGCTGGTCTTGTTTTACCATTGTCTAAATGTCTTGTAACCGGGATTATGAGTCTGATCGGGTCTTCCCGCTAGAAGGAATATCCTTCGTTGACCGTGAGAGCTTGCGATGGGCTAAGTTGGGACACCCCTGCAGGGATTTGAACTTTCGAAAGCCGTGCTCGTGGTTATGGGCAGATGGGAATTTGTTAATGTTCGGTTGTAGAAAACCTGAAGTTGACCTTAATTAAAATGCATCAACCGCGTGTGTAGCCGTGATGGTCTCTTCTCGGCGGAGTCCGGGAAGTGAACACGGTGTTGGAGTAATGCTTGACGTAGGTTGTTCTAGGATCACTTCTTGATCATAGATTTCTCGACCGTGCTTTGCCTTCTCTTCTCGCTCTCTTTTGCGAATAGGTTAGCCACCACATATGCTTGTCGCTTGCTGCAGCTCCACCTCATACCTTTTACCCTTCCCATAAGCTTAAATAGTCTTGATCGCGTGGGTGTGAGATTGCTGAGTCCCTGTGACTCACAAATACTTCCAAAACCAGCTTGCAGGTGCCGTTGAACCATGCAGAGATGCAACCAAGCTCAAGGAGGAGCTCGATGAAGATCTTGCCCTTTGTGTTGATTCGTTCTAGTTGATCAGTAGTGGAGCCCAATTGGGGTCGATCGGGGATCTGTGTAGCATTTGGGGTAGTCTTCTTTTATTTCAGTTCCGTAGTCGGACCTTGATTGTATCTGGATGATGTAATGCTTTATTCTTGTAATTGTGTGAAGTGGTGATGTAAGCCAACTATGTATCTTTTCCCTTATGTATTACATGGGTTGTGTGAAGATTACCTCACTTGCGACATTGCTTTCAATGCGGTTATGCCTCTAAGTCGTGCTTCGACACGTGGGAGATATAGCCGCATCGAGGGCGTTACATCCCCCCAGATACAAGACCAAATATCCTTGTCCTCGGTGATGGATACCTCCATAGTATCTGCCTGCAAACCAGCCACCTCTTGCCGTGCCTCATGCGATAATGGAAGGTGAAACACCTCACTCAATCATTGAGAACAAAGCAACTGGCGCACCGGTATGTCTGGATCTATAGAGAATGAGAAGGCTCTCGGGAACCGATCCTGAAAAACCTCATTTTTCCATTTGTCCTTCCAAAAGAGGATCGTTTCACCCACAGCCACATCCGCCTTGGTGATCCCTCGGTAGATATCCGAGAGTTGCATGACATCCCTCCACCAAAACGAGCCACGGGCCTCTGTTGCATGACGTACCTTGCGTGTATAGTAAGCATTCCAGATCAATTTACCAAGGGGACATCAAGTTCGTTATAGAACTTGTGGAGCTGTTTGAGAAGAAGCCCTTGATTTTGGATTTTGAGATCAATGACTCCCAGGCCTCCTTTGTTCTTTGGTCTACACACCATCCCCCATGCTGCCAGAGAGCTACTTTTGTTTCCATCATCCGATTTCCTCACCCAGAGACAAGATGTCGCAGTTTATCAAGGTGTTCAATGATTTTAAGGTTTATCTTGATCGAACACATGGCATATATAGCCAGAGAGGTCACTACAGAATTTAGTAAAGTTAGCTTGGAGCCATAATCCAACAACGACGCCGCAGCCGGAACCCTCCTCTGCACTAACGTGACCAATGACATCAAATCATTTACAGACAGACGCGTGGTGCCCATGGGTAAACCAAGATACGTGAACGGCATCTGGCCAATTGAGCAACCAAAGACTGCCGCCAACACCGTGGCATTCATATGATCCAGGTTGATAGGTACCAAAGTGGACTTGTTAAAGTTGATCTTGAGACCCACAGATGTTGCGTAATCCATCAAAATTTTCCTCAACACCTGAGCCTGCATGGGGCAAGCGGGGAACACAACGATCGTATCATCAACGGACTGGATCACAAGGTAGTCCTTATTTGGCGTCGGTATAGGTAGTTGGATCAACCCTGAGTTGTGGGTGTCATTGATCGCCAACTGCAGCAGATCCGCTGCGAGAACGAAAATTAGTGGTGATAGAGGATCACCGTGACGAACACTGCAAAGACACTGGAACTGCTTCCCCGGGGTGCCGTTGACCAGCACCGAAGAACAACCAGAGGAAAAAATGCAATTAATCCAGCCCAGCCACTTATCATCAAATCTCATACTGCGCATGATCTCAATCATTGGTTCATGCTGAATCGTGTCGAACGCCTTAGCAAAGTCCAAGTTCAGGATACAACACTCACTCCCAGAAGCCTAGCATTGATGGATGTACTCAAAGGCCCAAGCCAAGCAGTCTTGGATCGACCTCCCTTTGACAAAATCATATTGATTGTGATGGATAACCTTAAGAACAATTTTTTGTAGACGATTAGCTAGCAGCTTAGTTATAAGCTTGAGACAACAGTTGAGCAAGGTGATTGGTCTGTAATCATTAGTAGTTTTGGGCGACTGGATCTTCAGGATGAGTGTGATATAACCTCAGTTGAGACTTTGAAGATCTAGAGTACCATCATAGAAATCCTTGCAAAGACTATAAAAATCTTCTTTGACAATATGCCAGCAAGATTTGAGGAAGCAACCATTGAACCCATCGAGGCCCGGTGCTCTATCCGCAGGCATCTCCTGCACCACCTTGTCTATCTCCTCATGCGCGAAGGGTTTAGTCAGCCCATCCAAGCCTTCAACTTTCTTAATAATTCTTGCCAGATCAAATTTCATTTCATAAGGTGTCTTTCTTCCCAGTCTTTCCTTGTACGTTTCAAAGAGCTCCTTCGCTTTACCTGCATGGTCAGAAACAACAGTACCATCCTGAAGTTTGAGAGAGGCGATGGAATTTTTGCGATATCTCTCCGACACCGCCGAGTGGAAAAAATTAGTATTATCACCCCCACATTTGAACCAACGAACTGTGTACCTATTCTTCCAATATTCTTGTTTATAGCCGAGGAGCGTGAACAAATGATCCTTAAGAATTCCCCTGAAGTTTGCTTCAGGTATTGTCAATGCCCGCTTATCTTCAATATTATCCAGTTCGAGAAGTGCCCAGTTTGAATTGTCAATACACAAATTCAAGCGATAGATGTTTTTACTCCATTTTTTAGAGCATACCTCAAGTTTTTTAGCTTCTTGCATAACAATGCAGCTGAGTTGGGTGCATAACAATACTTATCCCATGTTGCCTGAACCAGCTCCAAGAAACCTGGATGTGAAATCCAGAAATTTTTAAACCTAAACACCTTACTTTTGGGGACAGAGGACTCAATGGAGACCACACAAGGAGTATGATCTGAGACTGGCTTGGGGAGTGGCCCCACGGTGGTGTTAGGATAGTTCGACGTCTAGTTCGAGGAAGTGAAGAACCAGTCGGTTTGTTCAAGCAGAGGATTAGTCTGCATATTGCTCCACGTGAACTGTCTGCCCTTAATTGGTAGCTCGGCCAGCACTTGAGATTGTATAAAATCATTAAACGTTAGCATGTCATTAGCATCCCCTCCAGGTTTATTACGATTATCAGGCGCTCTAATATAATTAATGTCACCGTAGAGAAACCAATCCTCATCATCAGGTATGTCCAAATCAAACAGCCAAGAAGTGAAAGTAGCTCTGGCAGGCCAAGTACATGGCCCATAAACATTAATAAGATTCCACTTGTTGGCATTTTGCAGAGAAGTAAACTGAATACCCAAAGCAAAAGATTCTCAACATATCACAGTGCCATTAAACATCAAACTATCCCATAACACAATACCAACAGAGGCCCCCTAAGAGGGCACCACTTCAAATTTATCAAACTTTTTAGGACAGAAAAGTGTAACAAAAGCAGCACGCTTGGTTTCTTGTAGACAAATTACTGAACATCCACTACTACTAATAGCATTACACAAAGCTTGTTTTTGCTCGGAGTTGATCCCTCGGATGTTCTAGCACAGCACTTTCCACGCCTTAAACTGCATCAGGATCCACGGTGTCGCTCTTCTGCCCAGCTTGAGAAGAGAGCAGCTTCCGCTTACTTAACTGACTCGGATGCAAACCACACATATTAGTGCCAATGGATTGGATAGCTAGTATGGAGGTGGGAGGTGGAATAACGTGAGATACCTTTTCAGGCCCACCAGCAGAAGAGGAGCAAGGAACAAAAGGATCTTTCCTGGGCTTGACCTTGGATGTCGCAGCTCTCTTGTCAGAAACAGGTGGCACCCTGAACCCATCGTACTTGTTTGTACGAGCACTTCTATGGAGGAGGACAATGTCCACATGGGCAGTTTCACTTTGCATCAACTAATATGCACGAGCTAATCATCGGTGTCCATGGCCTCGGCACAAGCGCTGAAAGACTTTGGCTGACTTGCAAGAAACTGGTTGAGGGTAGCAAACTGAGGCTGATTGTTGAATTGCCATTGGCATTGATTTCCTTGGTTGCCTTGGCCTTGGTTGCGCTCTTGCAAGAGCTGCAAAAGCATCTGGGTATTGGCGTTGGTGGCCGCCATCACAGCTTGCCATGCCTCCGGAGGCGGAGCAGGAGGCGGGGGTTTGATTGCTCTCCATCAGCATGTTGCGGATACAGACACGTCGGGGGAGCCATCTTGAAGAGGGTGACATCCGTTAGAACCATGATAGACAAGCTGAATCAACAAACAGATATGTGCAAAGAAGTCTTCACAACAAACATTCGAACAGAGATTGAATGAATGAATTCCAAAGTTAACATTACATGACCATTAAGGTGAGAAGCCACTTAGACAAAGGTTGATGAATGAAACAACAAGGTACGACTGGAACAAATAAATGGTAAGGATCACCCAATCCCATACCAATTATCTGTCGAAAGAATAACTAAGAGCTACTTGAATTCCCACCTATTACCTCCCGAAACTTTCTGGTTATGCAATCTGGTGTTGGGGATATAGGGAGGCGTAATATATATATATCACACAACTAACAAGCCCTACGCTCCACTGTATCCATCCGTCAACACATAACCAACAAAACTCCGAAAATCGTGTACCTCGACCTTCGAAAAGCATCCGTTATACTAGTTGTGGCAATACTCCTGAACTCCCTCCCCACTACTAGGTGGCGTCGAGGTTATCTCACCACTAACTGCATAAAAGAGATTTTCGATGTCGGTGAGCTCAGGTATTCTAGAACTGCAACGATAAAATTGTGACGACAACACCTCGGAGCTCAACTCCCTGGGACATAGCCACAACCCCTAAATGTCAAGAGGCACCAAGAACAATGTTCTCGTCACAAGAATATCGAAACGATCCCAAGATACCTGTGTGATCCTAATTTTTTTAGTGAAAATGAGGAGAGGAAAGTCAACATCTACGTCAGGCGTCCTTCCCAGAGCGATGAAGGGGGCTGAGGAGTAAAAAGAATCCTACTCTTCAATATATATAATCCTAAGACTCAAAACAGTTTTGTCCTAGACTCAACAATGTCAGCGGTTCGATCAAGCAGGGGGCTCCTAAGTTAGGATGGCTCTAATTACCAACTTGTAACGCCCAAGATGCGGTTATATCTCCCACGTGTCGAGGCACGACTTAGAGGCATAACCGCATTTTGGTATGATCGCAAGAAGGGTCATGTTCACACAATCCCATGTAAATGAGCAAGGAAGTAAATAGTTGGCTTACAATCGCCATGTCACACAATGATCAAATTATTCATACATCAAACAGAGTACACACAAGGTCCGACTACGGACGGATCCAAATGAAAAGAAGACAACCCCCATGCTAAGTCCCGTTCGTCCCTACTAGGCACCACTACTGATCATCCGGAAAGGAAAGATAGTAGCAACCAAGGTCTTCGTCGAACTCCCACTTGAGCTCGGTGGCATCACCTGCATTTGTATCATCGGCACCTGCAACTGTTTTGTAGTATCTCTGAGTCATGAGGACTCAGCAATCTCAAAGCCCACGAGATCAAGACTATTTAAGCTTAAATGTAGGATGTGGTTATAAGGTGGAGTTGCAGCAAGCACTAAGCAAATATGGTGGCTAACATACGAGTACAAGAGTAAGATGAGAAACTATGCAAGGAACGCAGAGCTGGAAGTGATCAAGAAGTGATCCTGAGCTACTTACGTCCAAACATAACCCCACTGTGTTCTCTTCCCGAACCTCGTCGACCATCACGGTTACACACGCGGTTGGTGTATTTTAATTAAGCCAAGTGTCAAGTTCTTTACAACCAGATATTAACAAATTCTCATCTGTCACATAATCGCGGGCATGGCTCTTGAAAGTTTAAACCCTGTAGGGGTGTCCCAACTTAGCCCATGACAAGCTCACGATCCGTGGAGACAATCCTCCATCGCGGGACACCCCGAGTATTCTCGGAATCCCGGTGCACAAGCTCTTCCAAGAAAGGAAAACTATCCCAAGGAGATCTCCCGGTGAGTCAGACCCGTGCCAGAGCCGCGCGCTCTCCATCTACGGACTCACCCGTCTATGCTAAGTGGACGGTAGCCAAAATACCTCGAGTTTCCCCGAGGCGGCAGCGCCGACTGCTGGGTAGGTGGACCAACACTCATGAGGAGCACTGGCCCGGAGGGTTGATTAAGAATTCTTGGGTTAATTACTCCCTATGCAAATTTTAGTTATTATTAGGCAAATGGTAAAACAAATGTTGGATCTCCTCGGGAAAAGCTTTACTCTAGGCGAAGAGACAAGGGGGCCCATAACACCCCGACTGTGTTAGGAATGCAAAATTCAAGGAACATAACACAAGTATGATGGAAACTAAGGCGGCAAGAGTGGAACAAAACACCGAGCAAAAGGCCAAGCCTTCCACCCTTTGCCAAGTATATAGATGCATTAATTAAATAAGATATATTGTGATATCCCAACATATCCATGTTCCAACATGGAACAACCTGCACTACACCTATAACTAGCAATGCTATAACAGGGGCTGAGCAAAAGCGGTAACCTAGCCAAACAACGGTTTGCTAGGAAGGTGGATTAGAGACTTGACATGGCAATATGGGAGGCTTGAAAAACAAGTGATAGGTAGCACAATATAGCCATAGAACGAACAACTAGCAAGCAAAGATAGAAGTGATATCGGGGATAATGATCATCTTGCCTGCAAAGTTCTCAGGGTTGTCGAAATCTTGCTCCTCGTAAACGTACTCGACAGGATCCTCGTTCACAAACTCGTCTCCCGGCTCTACACAAAGCAAGAACACAAGCAAGGGAACAATAATCAATCACGGTGCAATGCACAAGCAACATGATGCACGACATGGCATGGGATGCAATATATGATGTGCAATGCATATGGGTACTCCAGAAGGGAAAAGATGAATGTGATGCCAACTTGGCAAACCAAGCATGCCACTGGATAGGTTGAGAGATTTCAGTCGAAATCGATATGAAGATCACCAAAAACAGATGCACGGTTTGCAAATGACGAGCAAAACAAGAACAATGCAAAACTGCGCTTAACAACAACATAGTACTTAAGATGCATCATGAAAATGTGCTACAGCACTCCAACATAAAAACAAAACACATGGCAATGAAGTACAGGTGAAGCTCTACAAATCATGAACACTGATTTTATGCTAGAACTCACTAGAACAAGTCTAAAACAGCATGGCAAAAATGCAAATGACAACAAATTTACTGATCATGGCAGAAACAACATCAGGTAGCAATGTTTAGAGCTAGTAAACTACAAGCTACAGGAACATATCATGGGAAACTTGAGCATGGCATGCTAGTACTAAAGGCAATGAACAAAACACCCTTACTGAACTTGAGCCAAAAACCCACAGAAAAGATGGTAGCATCAATGCAAACATGGCAAGTGATATGAACAGGTTCCAGACTTAAGAAGAAAATCATGCATGGCAGAGACAGATTCTTGATAGCAACTTTGCAAGCTTGTGCAACTCACCACATAGCATTTCAAGGCATAACAAAGCAACCAACAGTAAGAAGACACATTTCGGAAGCTAAACATGGCAAGATCATGGTCATAGGGTGCATGGATCACTAGCAAAACACATGGCAAAATGCACTTCCTCTTAACAGACTGACAACAGTAATATTTAGCAAAACTAGAGCATGGTAATGACAAGCTATAGTACGCCATAATTACCAACAATGGCATGGATAAATAGAGCATAACCATATCTTCAAAATATCCTTACTGAACTCCATCAAAATATGCATGGGTTCACTAGAGGCAACAAGTTAACATAGCAACCTAATGTAACAGGAAAAGACTTGGCAGAAAAACTAAGTGGCTGAAGTCAGCAACATCAAGTGGCCTACTTGGCATGCTTGTGCTAGTCACCATATGACACATAAAAATACAAGGATTGCACCACAGTAAAGATGGCATGAAGATGCTCCTAAGACATGTTAACATGATGCTCAAAGGACAAACACACAAAATGCTATGAAAAAGACAAATCAGCATGTTATGATGGATTCTAGCAGATAACATCATTTAGCACTTTTCAACAAAGATTAGGGCATCAATATGGACAGTAACATGCATGCAAATGACACTAGCATGAAGAGCATCACGAGATGAACATTTCGACATATCATGCATGTGAAACGGAGCTATGAGTAGGAAGTTATGGCAGCCCAAACATGAGCACATATTGTGAGAAATCAGGGACTTAGAAGATTTTGGACCTCTGGAAAAAGTCAACGCAGACGGATCGGGTCGAGGCGAAGTGAATTGGGCGCTGGTCCGGGCAGTGAGGGGCTCCGGCGAGCCAGCGTGGACTCCGGCGAGTCCGGTGGGCGGCGGAGGCAACGGATCTGGCCGGCTCCTCGCCGGATCTGGCCGGTGACGGGCGCCGCCGACGGGGAAACGAGTGGCGGCGAGCGCGGCGCAAGGCAGCAGAGGCGGGCGGCGGCTCGGCGGCGGAAGGCAGAGGGGCGGCTTGGGATGAGCGGCGAGCGGCGTACGGGCGGTGGCGGCGCGTGCGGGGCGCGTGGGGCGGCGGATAGGCCGGGTGGGCCCGCCCCGGGCCGCTCAGGCCAGCGGTGGAGGCAGGCGGCGCTGCTCACGTGGCGCGAGCGGATTCGCCATGCGGGTGGCGGCGGACGTCTCCGGTCCGGCGGACACGTCCGGCGGCGGAGGGGGAAGGTGGAGACTAGGGTTTGCCCTGATTTCGGGGGAGGGGTGTTTTATAGCTAGAGGGAGCTAGGCGAGGAGTTTTGAGGTGCGGTTTTCGCCCACACGATTGTGATCCAATGACGGAGAGCATGGAGGGGGTTTAGATGGGCTAGTGGGTTGTTGTGGTGGGGTGTCGGGCTGCAAAGAGAGAGGGGTTTCGACGGTTACATGGTTAACCGTTGGGGCATCAAACGACCTCCAAATGGAACAAAATTTGACAGGCGGCCTACCAGTGATGTACCAAGGCCACTCGAAAAATCTCGGGCCATTCCGAGAATGTTTTTCTCCCTCTCACGAAACAAGATCTGAGAGGTGCAACGCGTGCATGTGTGAGTGTCGTATTCTGAAACGAACAATGGGGAATATGACTGGATGCATGATACGAACACAAATGCAAAAGAGATACACATGATGACATGAGATGAAATGCATGCCATGAACAAAATGCAAAACGAGGACAAAACCCAACCACGGAGGATATAACATATAACATAGCCGGACATGGCAAGAGTTGGAGTTACAATTATGGAATGTTACATCGGGAATGTTACACTAGGTTCGGGCCCTCTTAATGGGGGTAAAACCCTACGTCCTGCTTGATTGTATTTGATGAGTATGGGGGTTACAAGAGTTGATCTACCTCGAGATCGTAATGGCTAAACCCTAGTTTCCTAGCCTATGAGAATTCGGATAGTCTCTACAAACTAAACCCTCTGGTTTATATACACACTGGAGGGGCGTAGGGTTGTACAGAGTCGGTTGGTGGGGGAAGGAAATAGCATATCCAGACACCAATCTGGCCATCCACGCATAGAGGACTCCTACCCAGACACAGGGGGAAGGTCTTCTTCTTGTATCTTCACGACCCATCAGTCTGGCCCATATCGAATAACCCGGACACTCGAGGAGCCCTTAATCCAAGACTCCCTCAACGGACGCAGGCACACGCAGCAGGGCGTGCATGAGGTGCAGCCAGGGCACGGCCAACAGTGACCATGGGTGCGTGGCAGGGCGCGCGGGCGTGGCCAGGAGCCCGAAGAGTGGAGCTCGAGGCATGGCAGTGGGGCGGTTGTTTACGGCGATGCAATCAAGGGGAAACAGGGGAACGGGGAGAGGAGCTCACTGCGGTTCCAGGGCGAGTTCGAGGAGGCTGGGATTGTAGCGACGGCGATGAATTCGTCGATGGCGTCGCGGTGACCGGAGGATGAAGACGATGTCGATCCCTGCGCTGTGGTGATCTCCTGCTCAAGCTGCTCCTCGGAGTCGATGTAGATGAAGCACACGCAGCTCCTGGCAAGGCCTCAGTCGACGAGGTGGGCGATGACCACGGGGACGACGACAACACGACATTCGTGGCGTCGGGTGTCTACAATAGTGAGACGAACGAGTGGGGGATAGGGGATTAGAAGCTAGGGTTTGATCAAGGGCGTCCAACACTGCTTTTATCCTCCCCACGACGCAGCTAAGGCGCAAGTGTCGGCCATCCACGGCATGGCCGACGTGGATGTGCGCCATGCCTTGCCTCCTGTACAAAGAGGAAGGAGATAGGAGGTGGGCTGGGCTAGCTAATGGTCTTTTGGGCCTCAAGTGCACAGTAGTAAAACTCCTTTATTTATTTTTCTTTTATGTTTTAGTTTTTGTTCCTGTTTTATATTTTCTGTTTTATTCTTTTACAGCACCAATTTTGCATTTTATTTAGCCAACAAATGACTTTTGCAAAATATGGGACTTGGCCATATATTTACTTTGCATTATTTGGCACTGCCACAGAAGGTTTGAAAAATATTTGAAGGTGTCTGAATTTTGCATAAATGAAAAAGTGTTTAAATATGTCGATTTGGTACTGTTTTAGTTGCTAGAGCCCAATTAAGCAAATAACTTACATTGTTTTCCTTAACAAATAATTGTTATGGAATATTTGCTAAATGATGGATTATTTTGCAACCATGTTTGTGAAACTTGAAATTTCACTTGCAATTTGAATTTTGAATTTGACTTTGATTTTTATCGAATGGCAATTTGGCTTAGCAAACATGGTGACAAGGCATAATTAGCATGAGATCACTGTAGCATGACACTAGGGCATTACAACGAACATGGTAAAATTTTGACAATCGTACGACTACGGAACAAAAACTAAAGATAAAAAGTAATATATTTTGGACTCATTCCCCCAAGCTTAGAGTTTTGCTCGTCTGAGCAAATCCCACAGCTTGAAGAACAAGGTCGTCAAGTACATGAGGTGTGGGTAAATGTAAACGAAAGAGTCTATTGCATCAAATGAATGTTCACATTAGACACATAATCATGATGAATGCTAGTGCATCTTTACCACCAACATAATTATGAAGGGTTCCATACCTTTAGTGATCAATTCATTAGCAGAAGTTTAACAACTTCCATGCAATAAGTCATCTGTGCTTCAGTTGAGCAAGTTGCGAGGGGCTCTCATTTCTTTCAACCAGCGTTTATATGCTTGTTTTCTTCTAAATCATGTGCTTTTATTTTTCACCTTCTCTTGGGTAGCAGGCTTATTTGCTCATGTCACAATCATATGATGTTTAATTTGTGTCCAGTAAGCTAAGAATGCTTAGCGAAATGAATGAAAAAAAGACCTCTCAAATTTTAATGATCATACTTAATTAGCATTTGAGAGTTCAACCTTTCTCGCTTGTTGCTCTTTCTAATTTGTTTTATTTGGGAACATGTCTCAAAGAACTATTATTTATTTTTGCCTAACATTCTCATGAGAATACTGAAACAAAGATGATCTATTTCATACAGTTGCTAACTATCACTAATCAATCGTCTCTTAATATGTGGAAGACTTACTATTATCTCTAGGTAGAAATGTAGTAGCACCCAAGTTTAATCTTGCACCTAATATAATTATTGTGAGGATGCAATAAAACTTTGCATCTTAAATATCCACTAGTCATTGGAATAAGGGAAAAAATATTTTTCGTCTCTTAATTTTTTTCAAAGTATAGAAATGGTCTTTTAACTTCAAAACCAGCAAATTTTAGTCCCTCAACTTCTCAAACCGGATAACTTTAGTTCCTCGTACCGCTCTGAGTTGTTTGATTGATGATGTGGCATGGTTTTCGTTGGCATTTTATCAAACCCCTGTCGTGCGCTTGCCACATTTTCAGACGGTGGCGGCGAGGGCCGCACAGCAGTCAGCAGGGCTATGGCGTCCCCTTCTTCCACGTCAAGGCCACACCCAACTTCGTGGTGCCTCTGAGGAGCGGCTTTGTGCAGCAGGCGAAAAGGATATGCGTTGCAGGTTGCGGCCATCGCCCGTCGAGGGTCACCGGCGCGTCCTGGGGCAAGCGGAGGATGTCCACGGGCGACCTCGTGCACGGCCCTACCGGCTGCTGCTACACGAATCCATGTCCAGGCTCGACTCCATCACTGTCGAGGCTACTCAAGGACATGGCCACCGTGCACCGGAAACCAATCAGGTGCTTGTCGCCGGGCGTACGCGACTGAGGCACGAGCTCCTCTCCGGGCGAGAGTCAAGGCGTGCCGGACAACGGCCACAGCGACTAAAACAGTCCAACCATCCACGACCGACTCCGCTACGCCGGCGGGTCGCTTAAGTGTGTTGCTTGTGTGCGTTTTCCAATCCGGCGAAAATCCATCTACGGAGTAGTACGTACCTAGCTAGTCTCCTGTGAATCGATCCAGCAGCTCTGCTGTGCGTGTGTTATCTTCCGGTGGAACCCAAGCCAGCTTCGGTACGTACATACCCATAGGCGATCTCGGAGCAGCACGCCTGAGCCCAGCCAGTGCTTCCTCACGAGCTGCCGAGGAGTGCTGCTGCAGCAACGCCCTCTGGTCGGCACCCGTTGCCGCGAGTTCCTACGGGAGCAGTGGCTCGATGACGATGGCCACGGTGAGTTTGTGGATATGTATGTGGCGGTCAAACCTGTGTGCATTGGCCGTCAAGCTTATGCAACATGTTTAGTTTTAGTTAAAACCGTGTCCACGTGAGCACCAAATCACTATAAGCGGTAAGAAAGACTAAACTTATCCGATATTAAAAATTGAGGGACTAAGATTTGCTGGTTTTAGAGTTGAAGGATCATTTCTATACTTTGAAAAAAATTAAAGGACAAAAGATATACTTTTCCCTTGGAATAAAGACTCCTCCCTTGCTCCTAACTAACTTGATAACTCAATTTTTATTTCACAAGAAAAGATAAAGAAGCTCGAAAAAGCAAAGATAGAAGGTATTATCAGATCGCCCCTAAGCTTACAATGAGGACGGTGGGATCCTAATACCTAGTTTTTCTCTAACTCAACGGGTGCTTCTTCATGTTGCATGCAAGAGCAATACACCGGAAGCGATATTTCATCTCTAACATTTCTTTTTATTGCTCAGAGACCACCTTTAGAAGGAAATGTGCTTTTAAATTGATTGCAGGACACGAGAGCAAAGCGCCGCTCCAGCCCCTCCTAGCCTAGCGCCGCTGGCCGCTCCAGCCGCGGCGGCCACGCCTCCCCCTGCCCGCCGGACAGTAGCCTTCCTCCAAGCCTCGATGCGCTCCCCGGGTCCGGCCTCTCCGGCGCCCACGGAGCAGGTTGACAGGGCCTCGTCCGAGGATGAGGTGGGCGGATCTGTAGCTGGATCCCCATCTCACGTCTCTGAATCGCAGCTTTCCCTGAATCCTACGCCCGTCATGTCGCCAGATTCGGTGGAGGCGGCCCGGGGCTCGGCAACCCGCTCATCTCCAGATCTGGTAGTCCACGCGAGCTCCCCTCCTGTCTGCGCCCGGCCCGGTCGGAGGGGGGTGCCCGCCTCAAATCCATCATTGTGGTGCCGGATCTTAATGGCGGCTCCCCTAGCGCGTCATCCTCAGATCCGCTGGATTCTTGCCTGCGCTCCATAGTTATCCCCCCCAGCTGCGGCTCCATCAGCCTAAATCCCGCCACCGCTTGAGGAAGGTTGCACGCAGGCGAGGTCCCGCAAAAGCAAGCGAAACACTCTCAATCTGCTCGGTAACGGGGCTCCCCGTCCTCCGCCTTTAAAGGATGCGTTTGGTTGAAGGTGTCGTATGAATGGGTTGGGACCGTTCAATTTTTTTGGGATTGAACCATTCAATTCATGTGTTTGGCTGAATATAAGTGGTGAGCTAATTATTTAGGACGGGACCACCAGTCATGCTCACATAGTCATGCATGCAAAGGGTGGCCATTTGATTCGACCGATTTGGTTGGGTGGAACGGTTCAGCATCTTCATGGCATATTCTCTTTTTTTGATTCGAACCATTCATGTGCTTTATAACCAAACATGTTTATTTTTTGAACGATCCCAACCCATTCATGACCGCCCTTGCAACCAAACGCACCCTAATGCGCCCGCACCGCCCAAGTGAGGATGCAGCTACATCGAGGCAGGCGTTCTTAAGGCGCTACAAGGGCCTCTGCCTGCGCTGGCTGAGCTCGGAGCATCGCCATATAGACTGCAGATATCCAACGCACGCCTCACCTGCCGCCTCCCTGGCCACCAAGCCCGTCGGTGCCCTCAGAGCAAGACCGGGCCCTCTGCCAACCGCCGGCGGCGGCGCTGAGCGTTGACACGTCTCCAACGTAGCTATAATTTTTTATTGTTCCATGTTATTATATTATCATTCTTGAATGTTTTATAATCATTTTATATCATATTTGATACTAACCTATTGAAATAGTGCCAAGTGTCTGTTGTTGTTTTTTGCTTGCTTTTTACATCGCAGGAAATCAATACCATACGCAGCGAAACTTTTTGTGGATTTTTTATGGACCAGAAGACACCCAATGGGCCGGAGAAGCACCTAGGGGGTGCCCTGAGGGGGGCACAACCCAACAGGGTGGGCCTGGGCCCCAAGGCATGCCCAGGTGGGTTGTGCCCACCTCGGTGGCCTCCTGCACTGCCTCTTTGCTCTATAAATACCCTCAATATTTCGGAAACCCTAGGGGAGTCGACGAAAATCAATTTCAGCCGCCGCAAGTTCCAGAAACACCAGATCCAATCTAGACACCATCACGGAGGGGTTCATCATCCTCATTGGTGCCTCTCCGATGATGCGTGAGTAGTCTTTTGTAGACCTTCGGGTCCGTAGTTAGTAGCTAGATGGCTTCCTCACTCTCGTTTAATTCTCAATACAATGATCTCTTGGAGATCCATATGATGTAACACTTTTTGCGGTGTGTTTGTTGGGATCCGATGAACATTGAGTTTATGATCAGATCTATGTTTTTATCCATGAAAGTTATTTGAGTCTTTTGATCTCTTTATGCATGATTGCTTATAGTCTCGTAATTCTTCTCCGATATTGGGTTTTGTTTGGCCAACTTGATCTATTTATCTTGCAATGGGAAGAGGTGCTTTGTGATGGGTTCGATCTTACGGTGCTTGATCTTAATGACAGAAGGGGAACCGACACGTATGTATCGTTGCTATTAAGGATAACAAGATGGGGTCTATTTCTCCATAAATAGATCTTGTCTACATCATGTCATCGTTCTTATTGCATTATTCCGTTTCTCCATGAACTTAATACACTAGATGCATGCTGGATAGCGGTCGATGTGTGGAGTAATAGTAGTAGATGCAGGCAGGAGTCAGTATACTAATCTTGGACGTGATGCCTATATAATGATCATTGCCTGGATATCATCATGTTTATTTGAAGTTCTATCAATTGCCCAACAGTAATTCATTTACCCACTGTTTGCTATTTTTCTCGAGAGAAGCCACTAGTGAAACCTACGGCCCCGGGGTATCTTCTGTATTATATTTGCCTTCATGGTCTATTTTTATTTGCTTTTATTTTCAGATCTATTAATCCAAAAAACCCAAAATATCTCGCAGCATTTTATTTGCTTTTATTTGCATTTATCAATCTACTACAATTTTTATCTCGTCTACTTGTCAATTTCTGGCACCGTTACCCGAAAAGGATTGACAACCCCTTTAATACGTCGGGTTGCAAGTATTTGTTCTTTGTCTGCGGGAGCTGTTTACGTGGTGTAGCTTCTCATCTTTAATACTTCTTGATCACTTGTAGCTTCAGGACAGTTGCGTAGCTTCTCATCTTACTATTATTTGCGTATGTTAGCCACCATAATTGCTTAGCGCTTGCTGCAACTCCACCTCATTACCTCATCCTACCCATAAGCTTAAATAGTCTTGATCTCGCGGGTGTGAGATTGCTGAGTCCTCGTGACTCACAGATACTTCCAAAAACAGTTGCAGGTGCCGATGATACTAGTGCAGGTGATGCTACCGAACTCAAGTGGGAGTTCGACGAGGACCTTGGTCGTTACTACGTGTCGTTTCCTGATGATCAGTAGTGGTGCCCAGTTGGGACGATCGGGGATCTAGTAGTTGGGTTATCTTCTTTTTCATTTGGTTGTCCGTAGTCGGACTATGAGTGTATTCTGATGATGTATGACTTATTTGAATATTGTGTGATGTGGCGAGTGTAATCCAACTCTATTTATCCCTTTCTCGTTCATTACATGGGATGTTGTGTAGATGACCCTTCTTACGACAAAACCACTATGCGGATATGCCTATAAGTCGTGCCTCGACATGTGGGAGCTATAGCCGCATCGTGGGCGTTACAAGTTGGTAATCAGAGCCATCCCCGACTTAGGAGCCCCCTGCTTGATCGCATTGCTGACGTCATTGAGTCTAGAACAAAATGTTTTGAGTCTTAGGATTATATATATCAGAGAGTAGGATTCTTTTTACTCCTCAGTCCCTTTGTCGCTCTATTGAAGCCTCCTGACGTAGATGTTTTGACTTTCCTCTCCTCAAATTTCACTAAAACATTTTAGAATCACGCGGTTATCTTGGAATCATTCCGTTATTCTTGGGACGAGAATATTGTTCTTGGTGCCTCCTGACATTTAGGTGTTGTGGCAGTGTCCCGGGGAGTTGAGCTCCGAGGTGTTGTCGTCACAATTTTATCAGTGTAGTTCTGGAATACCTGAGTTCGCCGACATCGAAAATCTCTTTTATGCAGTTGTTGGTGAGATATCCTTGACGCCACCCAGTACTGGGGCGGGAGTTCAGGAGTATTGCCATAACTCGTATAACGGATGCTTTTCGAAGGTTGAGGTACACGATTTCCGAAGGTTTCTTGGTTATGTGTTGACGGATGGATACAGTTGGAGCGTAGGGCGTGTTAGTTGTGTGATATATATTATGCCTCCATGTATGCCCAATACCTGATTACACAACGAGAAAGTTTCGAGAGTTTATATGTGGGAATTCAAGTAGCTCTAGTAGTTCTTCCCGCGGATATTTGATTTGTGATTGGGTAATTCTTACCACTTATCTGTTCCAGCCGTACCTTGTTGTTTCACTCATCAACCTTTATCTAAGTGGCTTCTCACATTAATGGACGTGTGATGTTAACTTTGGAATTCATTCATTTATTCTTGTTCAGATGTTTATTGTGAAGACTATATGTTGCAATTTCTATCTGTTGATTGAGCTTATCTATCTGTCTATCAGGATTCTAGCGGATGTCACCCTTTTCAGGATGGCTCCTCCAATGCTTCTGAATCTGGAATGCAATGATGGGAGTCAAGCGAACCCTCCACCTCCACCTCCACCTCTGGAGGCATGGCAATCTGTCATGGCAGCCACCAACTCCAATGCCCAGATGCTTTTGCAACTCTTGCAAGAGCGCAACCAAGGTCAAGGCAACCAAGGAAATCAAGGCCAAGGGAATTTCAACACTCAGCCTCAATTTGCTACCCTTAACCAGTTTCTTGCAAATCAGTCAAAGTCTTTCATCTACTGTGCCGAGGCCACAGACGCCGATGATTGGCTCGTGGACACCAACAAGCATTTTGAATGTAGCAATGTCAGGCCTGAGGACTACGTCAAGTTTGCTTCATTTCAACTCAAGGACCAAGCTGCTGATTGGTATCAACAATACAAAGACTCCAGAGGAGGTCGTGTGATTACCTGGGATGATTTCTGCCAAGATTTCAAAGCTCATCATATTCCAACAAGTATTGTTGAGAGCAAGCGTGAGGAGTTCCGCAATCTCAAGCAAAGAAGCATGTCTGTGTACCAATACATCCAGTTTCAGAAACTTGCTCGCTTCGCAAGCCAGGATGTTCCTGATGAAAAGAGCATGATCTATCACTTCAAAGGTGGCCTCAAAGAAGATCTGCAGTTAGCTCTCGTGCTTCTTGAGCCTACTAAGTTTGATCAATTCTATAACATTTCCCTCAAGCAAGAAGGTGCTCAGCTCAAGTGTCAGGATTCTAAGAAGAGAATCAAGGATGCAGTTCAGTCTTCTTCTTCCTCACAAGTGGCAGCTAAGCAACAGAAGTTCTGGCTTCCTCCTCCTCCGTTTCATCAGCCCTACCAGCAGAAGAACAAAGGTGGCCATGGATCTTCTCACCCACCCAAACCAGCCTATCAAAACAAATCTAAGACTCAAGATCCATGGTCAAGTGCTCCTTATCATCGTCCGCTCTTAGAGGTGACTTGCAACAAGTGTCAGCAGAAAGGTCACTATGCGAACAAGTGCTTCAACCAAAGGCGCCTTCCGCCTCCTCCTCCTGTGAGATCTTCAAGCAATGCAGTGGTCAAGCATAATCCCAAGCATGCAAAGGTGAACTTGTTGAATGCAGCTCAAGCAGAGGAATCTATTGATGTGATAATGGGTAATCTCTCAGTTAATGACATTCCTGCAAAAAATTTATTCGATACTGGTGCATCGCTTTCTTTCATTTCAAGACCTTTTGTTGCCAAGCATGAGTTTGTGATGGAAAATATTCCTATCCCGTTGAAGATTGTGTCCCCGGGTAAGCAAATGACATCTAATAATTGCGTCCCGGATGTTTCTATCAAGATGGGCAACTATAAATTTTTGTCTAAACCAATTGTTCTTGGAAACTCTGATATTGATCTAATTCTCGGCATGGACTGGCTTTCTAAGCACAAGGCTCAACTTGATTGTGCTGCCTGGGAGATTCAGTTGACACACTCTTCTGATGATGTGATCATCTATGCTGCTCGGGACGAAACCATTCGACTGTTTTCTCTCAATGAGAAGGGCGAGTTAGATGTAATCTCTCAGATTCCAGTCATTTGTGAGTACCAAGACGTCTTTCCAGAAGAGCTTCCAGGAATGCCTCCTCACTGGCCAGTTGAATTCGTTATCGATCTTGAGCCTGGTACTGAACCCGTTTGCAAGCGTCCATACAAGCTTGGACCAAAGGAGTTGAAGGAATTGAAGAAACAGCTCGATGAAACAAGAGCGTCTGGGTTTGATCAGACCGAGTTCATCTCCGTGGGGTTGTGGTGTTCTTTTTGTCCAGAAGAAGGATGGCACGGACCGACTTTCTGTCGATTACCATCCATTGAACAAGAAGACAATTAAGAACAAGTATCCACTTCCCAACATCAATGAGCTATTCTAGCAACTTAAAGGTTCTAAAGTATTCTCCAATCTTGACCTCCGTATGGGTTATCATCAGATTCAAATTCGTGAACAAGATATTCCCAAGACAGCATTCAGAACAAGCTTTGGTTCTTATGAATATGCTTTCATGTCCTTCGGTCTTGTCAATGCTCCTCCAACGTTCTCTCGCATGATGAACTTCATCTTCAACCCCTACACAAATGAATTTGTCCTGGTGTATCTTGATGATATCTTGATCTTCTCCAAGAATAAGAAGGATCATGCCAAGCATTTGAGATTGGTGCTCGACAAGCTCAGAGAGTATCAATTCTATGCGAAGTTTTCCAAATGTGAGTTTTGGCTTGATGAAGTTATTTATCTTGGTCATATCATCTCCTCCAAGGGCACTGCTGTTAATCCGGAGAAGGTTTCTGCAGTTCTGAACTGGGAGCCTCCTTAGAATGTCAAGCAGCTCCGCAGTTTTGTTGGACTTGTAAGCTATTGCCGAAGATTCGTTGAGAATTTCTCTAAGATTGCAAAGCCTCTTTCCAACCTCCTCCAGAAGCATGTCAAGTGTGTATGGACTCCTGAGTGTGACGTTGCTTTCAACACTCTAAAAGAGAAGCTTGTCTCAGCTCCTGTCTTGACTCCTCCTGATGAATCCAAGCCATTCGAAGTTTTCTGTGATGCCTCTTTGCAAGGTCTCGGCGCTGTGTTAATGCAAGAGAAGAAAGTTGTGGCTTACACCTCTCATCAGTTGAAGCCCAACGAAAGGAACTACCCCACTCACGATCTTGAGTCGGCGGCAGTTGTCCATGCATTAATAACATGGAGACATCTCTTGTTGGGAAGGCAAATGGACATTTTCACAAATCACAGGAGCCTCAAGCATATATTCACTCAACCCTCAACCTCAGGCAATCTCGATGGTTCGAAATGATTCAAGTGTACAACCCAAGTATTGAATATACTCCAGGCAAGGCCAATGTGATTGCAGATGCTTTGAGCAGAAAGGCTTATTACAACAGCTTAATTCTCAAGCCATTCCAACCGGATCTTTGTGAAGCTTTCCGCAAGCTCAATATCCAAGTTGTTCCTCAAGGTTTTCTTGCCAACGTTCAAGTCACTCCTACTTTGGAAGACCAAATTTGTGAGGAATAACTCCTTGATACCATGGTGAAAAAGGTGAAACATGGTATTGCCAAGGGCCTATCCAAATACAAGTGCTACCGCATTGATGACAAAGACACTTTATTCTTCGAGGACCGGATCGTGGTTCCTCAAGGTGATCTAAGGAAGGTCATAATGAACGAAGCGCACAATTCTCTCTTGTCCATTCATCCAAGCAGTTCGAAGATGTACCACGACCTCAAGCAGTCCTATTGGTGGACTCGAATGAAGCGAGAGATTGCTCAATTCGTGAACGAATGTGATGTCTGCCGAAGGGTGAAAGCAGAACACGAATGACCAACTGGTCTCCTCCAACCTCTTGCCATTACAGAACGGAAGTTTGACCATATTGAAATGGAGTTTGTAACTGGATTTCCCAAGTCCAAGCGTGAGAATGATGCTATTTTCGTTGTCATTGACAAGCTTACAAAAGTGGCTCATTTCCTTCCAATCAAAGAATCTATCGCAACAGCTCAGTTGGTAGAGCTTTACACCTCCAAAATTTTCTCCTTGCATGGTCTTCCGCAATTTATATCTTCAGACCACATAAGTATCTTCACTTCTAAGTTTTGGGACTCCTTCCAAAAGGCCATGGGCAGCAACATTCGCTTCAGCACAGCTTTCCATCCTCAAACAAGTGGCCAAGTCGAGCGAATCAATCAAATCCTCAAAGATATGCTCAGGGCTTGTGTCATCTCTTTCGGTATGAAGTGGGAAGATTGCCTTCCATATGCCGAGTTCTCCTACAACAATAGCTTCCAAGCAAGTTCGAGCAAGGCCCCATTTGAAATTCTATATGATAGAAAGTGTCGTACTCCTCTCAATTGGTCAGAGACTAGTGAATGCCAACTTCTTGGCAATGACTTGATCACAAAAGCTGAAGAAATGTGTAAAGTCATCGGTGAAAATCTCAAAGCCATGCAATTGCGCCAGAAGAGTTACTATGATAACAAGCACTGTGACTTGGCTTTCGAGATCGGAGACCATGTCTACCTCAGCATCTCTCCAATGAAAGGCACTCGTCACTTTGGTATCAAAGGGAAGCTTGCCCCGAGATACGTGGGTCCTTTCAAGATCATTGGCAAAAGAGGCGACCTCGCCTATCAACTTGAGCTTCCGTCCAACTTCGCAAATGTGCATGATGTGTTTCACGTGTAACAGCTTCACAAGTGCTTCAAGACACCCAAGTGCACTATCAGCTTCGAAGAGATTGGTCTCCAAGAAGATTCTTATCATGAGCATCCCATTGCTATTCTTGAACAAATCGAGCGCAAGACTCGCAACAAGTCAATCAAATTCCTGAAAGTGAAGTGGTCATGCCATTCCAACCGAGAAGCCACCTGGGAACGCGAGGATCACCTCTGTTCCTAATATCTGGAATTCTTTCAGTCCTAGATCTCGGGACGAGATCTTCTTGTAGTGGTGGAGTGTTGTAACACCCAGGGTGTAACTTTCCATATTTGTAACTCCAACTCTTGCCATTTCCGGCTATGTGATATGATATTCCCTTCGTGGTTGGGTTTTGTCTTCGTTTTGCATTTTGTTCATGTCATGCATTTCATCTCATGTCATCATGTGCATCTCTTTTGCATTCATGTTCGTCTCATGCATCCAGTCATTTTCCCCGTTGTCTGTTTCGCAATCCGACACTCCCACATGTACCCGTTGCACCTCTCTTATCTCGTTTCATGAGCGGGAGAAAATGTTCTCGGAATGGGTCGAGATTTGTCGAGTGGCCTTGGGACACCACCGGTAGGCCACCTGTCAAATTTCGTTCCATTTGGAGGTCGTTTGATGCCCCAACCATTAACCGGGTAACCGTAAAAGCCCATCTCTGGTTACAGCCCAACACCCCTCCAAAACAGCCGACTAGCCCATTAAAACCCCCTCCATGCTCTCCGTCGTTGGATCATGATCGTGTGGGCGAAAACCGCACCTTATTTGGACGCTCCTAACTCCCTCTACCTATATATTTACCTCACCCTCCTCATTTTTCACGGTACAAACCGTAGCCTAGGTCCCTCCGCACCGCCGGACATGTCCGGGCGCCACCGGACAGATCCAGCCGCCGCCCACAGCCAACCAGGAGGCGACACGTGGCCTCTGCCGCCGTCCACCGCGCCGGCCCACCAGGCCCGGTGCGGGCCCCCGAAGCCCGCACGCCGCCCGCGCCTTCCCACGCTGGTTGCCGCACCCGCGCTGCCTCCCGGCCTCCTCCGCGCCTGCCGCCGATGAAGCTCCGCCTCCCTGCCCCGCGCCCTCCGCCGCAGCGCCCTCCTCTGCCTTCCGCCGGTGCCACCGGAGCCCTCCGGCGCCGCGCGCCAAGCCGCCTTCGCCGCCTCCGCTGCGGACCGCTCTGGCCTCCTCCTCGTCCGGCGACCTTCTCCAGCGAGCTGCCCCGTGTCACCGGCCGCCGCACCCTCATCTCCGTCGCAAGATCCGGCGAGCTCTCCAGCCGTCCTCGGGAACCGCGCCTCCAAACCCTAGATCCGAATCAAAGGTTGACTTCATTTTTTTCACTAAGTCCCGAAATCTGCACATTGTGATGTCCTGTTCAACATGCTATATCTCTATGCTCGGTGCTTCGAATCATGCATATGATATATCAAATGTTCTTCTCGTGATGCTCTTGATGTTAGTGGCATTTGCATGCATGTTACTCTCCATTTTGATGCCATTATCATTGTTGCGAAAGTGCTATATGATGTTGTCTGCTGGAATTTAACAGAACTTGATCAATTGTTATTTTCGTTGCATTTTGTATGTGCATCCTATGAGCATGATGTCTACATGTTTTATGAGCTCCATCATGCCATCATTACAGGGGTGCAAGTTTTGTATTTTTGTGATCAATGTGGTGACTAGCACAAGCATGCAAAGTGGGCTTCATAATGTTGCTGATTTCAGGCACTTGGTCATTTTGCTAAGTCCTTTTCCAGTTACATTTTGATGCCATGTAAACTTGTTGCTACCATGAGATCCATGCACATTTTAAGATAGTTCAGTAAGAGTGTTTTGAAGATGTGGTGTTGTTCTATCCGTTCATCTCTTTGGTTACAATTATGGAGTAATCTAACATGTCATTTCCTTGCTCTATTTTTGCTAAATATTGTTCCTGGCAGATTGTTAACATGATATTCAATATTGCCATGTGATTTGCTAGTGATGCATGTACCCTATGAACTTGATCTTGCCATGTTTAGCTTCTTGAATACGTTTATTTCATGCAGGTTACTGATACGTCTCCAACGTATCTATGATTTTTGATTGCTCCATGCTATATTATCTACTGTTTTGGACATTATTGGGCTTTATTATCCACTTTTATATTATTTTGGGACTAACCTATTAACCGGAGGCCCAGCCCGGAATTGCTGTTTTTTTGCCTATTTTAGGGTTTCGAAGAAAAGGAATATCAAACGGAGTCCAAATGGAATGAAACCTTTGGGAACGTGATTTTCTCACTGAACATGATCCAGGAGACTAGGACCCTACGTCAAGACACAAAAGAGGAGGCCATGAGGTAGGGGGCGTGCCTACCCCCCCAGGCACGCCCTCCACCCTCGTGGGCCCCCTGTTGCTCCACCGATGTACTCCTTCCTCCTATATATACCTACGTACCCCCAAACGATCAGATACGGAGCCAAAACCATAATTCCACGGCCGTAACTTTCTGTATCCATGAGATCTCGTCTCGGGGCCTATTCCGGAGCTCCGCCGGAGGGGGCATCGATCAGGGAGGGCTTCTACATCATCACCATAGCCCCTCCGATGAAGTGTGAGTAGTTCACCTCAGACCTACGGGTCCATAGTTATTAGCTAGATGGCTTCTTCTCTCTTTTTGGATCTCAATACAATGTTTTCCCCCTCTCTTGTGGAGATCTATTCGATATAATCTTCTTTTTGCGGTGTGTTTGTTGAGACCGATGAATTGTGGGTTTATGATCAAGTCTATCTATGAACAATATTTGAATCTTCTCTGAATTCTTTTATGTATGATAGGTTATCTTTGCAAGTCTCTTCGAATTATCAGTTTGGTTTGGCCTACTAGATTGATCTTTCTTGCAATGGTAGGAGTGCTTAGCTTTGGGTTCAATCTTGCTGTGTCTTTTCCCAGTGACAGTAGGGGCAGCAAGGCACATATTGTATTGTTGCCATTGAGGATAACAAGATGGGGTTTTCATCATATTGCATGAGTTTATCCCTCTACATCATGTCATCTTGCTTAAGGCGTTACTCTGTTTTCATTAACTTAATACTCTGGATGCATGATGGATAGCGGTCGATGAGTGGAGTAATAGTAGTAGATGCAGGCAGGAGTCGGTCTACTTGTCTCGAACGTGATGCCTATATACATGATCATACCTAGATATTCTCATAACTATGCTCAATTCTGTCAATTGCTCAATAGTAATTCGTTCACCCACCGTAGAATACTTATGCTCTTGAGAGAAACCTATGGGCCCCGGGTCTATCTTCATCATATTAATCTTCCAATACTTAGTTATTTCATTTGCTTTTTACTTTGCTTTTATTTTACATTGCATCTTTACCATAAAAATACCAAAAAATTATCTTATCATATCTATCATATCTCACTCTCGTAAGTGGCCGTGTAGGGATTGACAACCCCTTATCGCGTTGGTTGCGAGGATTTATTTGTTTTGTGCAGGTACGAGGGACTCGCGCGTAGCTTCCTACTGGATTGATACCTTGGTTCTCAAAAACCGAGGGAAATACATACGCTACTTTGCTGCATCATCCCTTCCTCTTCGAGGAAAACCAACGCAGTGCTCAAGAGGTAGCAAGAAGGATTTCTAGCGCCGTTGCCGGGGAGTCTACACAAAAGTCAATATACCAAGTACCCATCACAATCCTTCTCTCCCGCATTACATTATTTGCCATTTGCCTCTCGTTTTCCTCTCCCCCACTTCACCCTTGCCGTTTTATTCGCCCTCTCTCTCTCTCTCTCTCTCTCTCTCTCTCTCTCTTTATCCTCCCTCTCTTTCTCTATTTGCCTCTTTTTGCCTGTTTCTTGTTTGCTCGTATGGTTGGAATAGTTGTTTATTTATTACTAAATAGAGAGCCTAAGATCTATGGATCCTCATCCACTTGCTAATCTTTTTAAGAGATCCAATTATAATGAACCAATTGCTAGTGAGTTTTGTGCACTAGATTATCTTTATGAAGTTTTGCTTGAAATTCGTGAATCTGAAGAGTGTGATGAATTACTTTATGAAGCGATTCACGATAAATCTTTGAATAAAAAGCATGATTGCAATGATTTTACTATAAATTTTCTTGATGTCAATTGTGCTAATAATATGCAAAACCCTAAGCTTGGGGATGCTAGTTTTGCTATGTCTACTACTTGTTGTAATGATCATGATTGGGGTGATTCTTCTTATGATATTGAAAATTTATTTAAGCCCCATGATGAATATGAGATTGATAATAGTGTTTGCAATATTATTGAAAGTGGGTTTGGAAAGGTCATGACTTTAGTTAATGTTAATCCCACTATTTTGGAAGAGTGTCAACTTTGCATGCATATGGATCGTGTTGAAAATATTTTGTGCGATAGCTATTTTGTTGAATTTTCTTATGATCCCTCATGCAATTATTATGATAGAGGAAAATATGGTGGTAGAAATTTTCATGTTACTAAATTACCTCTCGTTATGTTGAGATTGCTATTGTTTCTTTCCGCTTCCTTGCATATGCTAGTTTTTGCTTGCCTTGACAATTTGTTTGCCTATAAAATGCCTACGCATAGGAAGTATGTTAGACTTAGATGTGTTTGTCACTTGTTTTATGATGCTCTCTTTGTGCTTCAATTCTTGTCTTTCATGTGAGCATCATTAAAATTATCAATGCCTAGCTTTAAGGATTTAAAGAAAAGCGCATGTTGGGAGACAACCCAATATTTATCCTTCCTGTTATTCAATAAATAATTTATCTAGCCTCTGTTTAGGTTGTGATTTTTTCTGTTTAATTAGTGTTTGTGCCAAGTAGAACCGTTGGGAAGACTTGGGGAAAGTCTTGTTAATCTTGCTGTAAAAACAGAAACTTTAGCGCTCACGAGAACTGATGCCATTTTTATTTGGAAAGTGATATTTAGTTAATTATTTTTGAAGATGATTAAAAGATAAATTCCTCACGTCCAGCAATTTATTGTAGAATTTTTGGGGTTCCAGATCTTGCGCTAGCTATAGATTACTACAGACAGTTCTGTTTTTGACAGATTCTGTTTTTCGTGTGTTGTTTGCTTATTTTGATGAATCTATGGCTAGTAAAATAGTTTATAAACCATATAGAAGCTGGAATATAGTAGGTTTAACACCAATATAAATAAATAATGAGTTCATTACAGTACCTTGAAGTGGTCTTTTGTTTTCTTTCGCTAACGGAGCTCACGAGATTTTCTACTTTAAGTTTTGTGTTGTGAAGTTTTCAAGTTTTGGGTAAAGATTTGATGGATTATGGAACAAGGAGTGGCAAGAGCCTAAGCTTGGGGATGCCCATGGCACCCCCAAAATAATCAAAGGACACCTAAAAGCCAAAGCTTGGGGATGCCCCAGAAGGCATCCCCTCTTTTCGTCAACTTCTATCGGTAACTTTACTTGGAGCTATATTTTTATTCACCACATGATATGTGTTTTGCTTGGAGCATCTTGTATGATTTGAGTCTTTTATTTTTAGTTTACCACAATCATCCTTTCTGTACACACCTTTTGAGAGAGCCATACATGATTTGGAGTTTGTTAGAATACTCTATGTGCTTCACTTATATCATTTGAGTTATATAGTTTTACTCTAGTACTTCACTTATATCTTTTAGAGCACGGTGGTGGATTTGTTTTATAGAAACTATTGGTCTCTCATGCTTCACTTAGATTATTTTGAGAGTCTTAAATAGCATGGTAATTTGCTTAAATAATCCTAATATGCTTGGAATTCAAGAATAGTAAAAGAACTTTCTTATGAGTGTGTTGAATGCTATGAGAAGTTTGATGCTTGATGATTATTTTGAGATATGAAGATGGTGATATTAGAGTTATGCTAGTTGAGTAGTTGTGAATTCGAGAAATACTAGTGTTAAAGTTTGTGATTCCCGTAGCATGCAGGTATGGTGAACCGTTATGTGATGAAGTCGGAGCATGATTTATTTTTTGATTGTCTTCCTTATGAGTGGCGGTCGGGGACGAGCGATGGTCTTTTCCTACCAGTCTATCCCCCTAGGAGCATGCGCGTAATACTTTGCTTTGATAACTTGTAGATTTTTGCAATAAGTATATGAGTTCTTTATGACTAATGTTGAGCCCATGGATTATACGCACTTTTCTCACCCTTCCACCTTTGCTAGCCTCTCTAATACCGCGTTCCTTTCGCCGGTATCATACACCCACCATATACCTTCCTCAAAACAGCCACCATACCTACCTATTATGGCATTTCCATAGCCATTCCAAGATATATTGCTATGCAACTTTCCACCGTTCCGTTTATTATGACACACTCCATCATTGTCATATTGCTTAGCATGATCATGTAGTTGACATCGTATTTGTGGCAAAGCCACCATTCATAATTATTTCATACGGGTCACTCTTGATTCATTGCACATCCCAGTACACCGCCGGAGGCATTCATATAGAGTCATATTTTGTTCTATGTATCGAGTTGTAATTGTTGAGTTGTAAGAAAAATAAAAGTGTGATGATCATCATTATTAGAGCATTGTTCCAGTAAGGAAAGAATGATGGAGACTATGATTCCCCCACAAGTCGGGATGAGACTCCGGACAAAAAAAATAAAAAAAAGAAAGAAAAGAGGCCATAAAAAAGAAAAAAGGGAAAAGGCCCAAATAAAAAATGAGAGAGAAAAAGAGAGAACGGACAATGTTACTATCCTTTTACCACACTTGCGCTTCAAAGTAGCACCATGATCTTCATAATAGAGAGTCTCCTATGTTGTCACCTTCATATACTAGTGGGAATTTTTCGTTATAGAACTTGGCCAGTATATTCCAATGATGGGCTTCCTCAAAATGCCCTAGGTCTTCATGAGCAAGCAAGTTGGATTCACACCCACTTAGTTTCTTTTGTTGAGCTTTCATATACTTATAGCTCTAGTGCATCCGTTGCATGGCAATCCCTACTCACTCACATTGATATCTATTGATGAGCATCTCCATAGCCTGTTGATACGCCTAGTTGATTTGAGACTATGTTCCCCCTTTTTGTCTTCTCCACAACCACCGTTCTATTCCACTTATAGTGCTATATCCATGGCTCACGCTCATGTATTGCGTGAAGATTGAAAAAGTTTGAGAACACCAAAAGTATGAAACAATTGCTTGGCTTGTCATCGGGGTTGTGCATGATTTAAATATTTTGTGTGGTGAAGATGGAGCATAGCTAGACTATATGATTTTGTAGGGATAATTTCTTTGGCCATGTTATTTTGAGAAGACATGATTACTTTGTTAGTATGCTTGAAGTATTATTATTTTTATGTCAATATTAAACTTTTATCTTGAATCTATCGGATCTGAATATTCATACCACAATTAAGAAGAGTTACATTAAAATTTTGCCAAGTAGCACTCCACATCAAAAATTCTGTTTTTTATCATTTACCTACTCGAGGACGAGCAGGAATTAAGCTTGGGGATGCTTGATAAGTCTCCAACGTATCTATAATTTTTGATTTCTCCATGCTATATTATCTACTATTTTGGACATTATTGGGCTTTATTATCCACATTTATATTATTTTTGGGACTAACCTATTAACCGGAGGCCCAACCCAGAATTGCTGTTTTTTGCCTATTTTAGGGTTTCGAAGAAAAGGAATATCAAACGAGTCCAAACGGAATGAAACCTTTGGGAACGTGATTTTCTCACCGAACATGATCCAGGAGACTTGGACCCTACGTCAAGACACAAAAGAGGAGGCCATGAGGTAGGGGGGCGCGCCTACCCTCCCCCCCCAAGCGCGCCCTCCACCCTCGTGGGCCCCCTGTTGCTCCACCGACGCACTCCTTCCTCCTATATATACCTACATACCCCCAAACGATCAGATACGGAGCCAAAACCCTAATTCCACCACAGTAACTTTCTGTATCCACGAGATCCCATCTTGGGGCCTGTTCTGAAGCTCCACCGGAGGGGTCATCGATCATGGAGGGCTTCTATATCATCGCCATAGCCCCTCCGATGAAGTGTGAGTAGTTCACCTCAAACCTACGGGTCCATAGTTATTAGCTAGATGACTTCTTCTCTCTTTTTGGATCTCAATACAATGTTCTCCCCCTCTCTTGTGGAGATCTATTCGATGTAATCTTCTTTTTGCGGTGTGTTTATTGAGACCGATGAATTGTGGGTTTATGATCAAGTCTATCTATGAACAATATTTCAATCTTCTCTGAATTCTTTTATGTATGATTAGTTATCTTTGCAAGTCTCTTTGAATTATCACTTTGGTTTGGCCTACTAGATTGATCTTTCTTGCAATGGGAGGAGTGCTTAGCTTTGGGTTCAATCTTGCGGTGTCCTTTCCCAGTGACAGTAGGGGCAGCAAGGCACGTATTGTATTGTTGCCATCGAGGATAACAAGATGGGGTTTTCATCATATTGCATGAGTTTATCCCTCTACATCATGTCATCTTGCTTAAGCCGTTACTCTGTTTTCATTAACTTAATACTCTAGATGCATGATGGATAGCGGTCGATGAGTGGAGTAATAGTAGTAGATGCAGGCAGGAGTCGGTCTACTTGTCTTGGACGTGATGCCTATATACATGATCATACCTAGATATTCTCATAACTATGTTCAATTCTGTCAATTGCTCAACAGTAATTCGTTCACCCACCGTAGAATACTTGTGCTCTTGAGAGAAGCCACTAGTGAAACCTATGACCCCCGGGTCTATCTTCATAATATTAATCTTCCAATACTTAGTTATTTCATTTGCTTTTTTACTTTGCTTTAATTTTACTTTGCATCTTTATCATAAAAATACCAAAAATATTATCATATCTATCAGATCTCACTCTCGTAAGTGGCCGTGTAGGGATTGACAACCCCTTATCGCGTTGGTTGCGAGGATTTAATTGTTTTGTGCAGGTACGAGGGACTCGCGCGTAGCCTCCTACTGGATTGATACCTTGGTTCTCAAAAACTGAGGGAAATACTCACGCTACTTTGCTGCATCATCCCTTCCTCTTCGGGGAAAATCAACGCAGTGCTCAAGAGGTAGCAGTTACCTTGTTATGCCATGAAATTCCTTGTGGTGAGTGAATTGAGCTTGCAAAGTTGCTATCATGAATCTGTTTATGCCATGTCATGTTTTTCTACCGTCTAAAACTGTTCATATAACTTTCCATGTTTGCATGGGTACCACATCATTTTCTATGCATCTTTGGTTAAATTTTAGCATGGGAGTTTTATTCTATGCTTTGATTTCTAGCATTCCATGCCTTTGTTTTCCATGATATGTTTCTGTAGCATGTTGTTTGCTAGCTCTAAACATTGCTATATGATGTTGTTTTGACATGTTTAGTATTTTCTCCAAGTCTGTGAATCTGTTATCATTTGCATTTTTGCCATGCTATTTTGAACTTGTTCTAGTGAGTTCTAGCAGGAGCTCACTGTTCATGATTTGTAGAACTTCACATGTACTTTACGTCCATGTACATTGTTGCTATGTTGGAGTGTTGTAGCATAGTTTCTTGTTGCATTCTAAGTGCTATGATGCTGTTAATCGCAGATTTGTGTCATTCTTGTATTGCTTGTCGTTTGCAAACCGTGCATCCGTTTCCGGTGTTCCTTATATCGATTTCGACTGAAATCACCTCATCTTTCCAGTGGCATACTTGGTTTTCCAAGTTGATGTCTCATTCATATTTTCCCTTTTGGAGTATCCATATGCATTGCACATCATACCTTGCATCCCATGCCATGTCTTGCATCATGTTGTTTGTGCATTGCGCCGTGATTGATTGTTGTTCCGTTGCTTGTGTTCTTGCTTTGGGTAGAGCCGGGAGACGAGTACATGAACGAGGAACCTGTTGAGTACGCTAACGAGGAGCAAGCTTTCGACAACTCAGAGAACTGTGCAGGCAAGATGACCATTACCCTCGATATCACTTCTATCTTTGCTTGCTAGTTGTTCGTTCTATCGCTATGTCACACTACCTACCACTTGTTATATCATGCCTCCCATATTGCCATGTCAAGCCTCTAACCCACCTTCCTAGCAAACTATTCTTTGGCTAAGTTACCACTTTTGCTCAGCCCCTCTTATAGCGTTGCTAGTTGCAGGTGCCTTGCAGGTTGTTCCATGTTGGAACATGGATATGTTGGGATATCAAATTATCTCTTATTTAATTAATGCATCTATATACTTGGCAAAGGGTGGAAGGCTTGGACTTTTTCTCGGTGTTTTGTTCCGCTCTTGCCGCCCTAGTTTCCGTCATACCGGTGTTATGGTCCTTGATTTTGCGTTCCTTACGCGGTTGGGGTTATGGGACCCCCTTGACAGTTCGCTTTGAATAAAACTCCTCCAGCAAGGCCCAACCTTGATTTTACATTTGCCTAACAACCTATAACTTTCCCTTGGGTTTTGCAGACCCGAGGGTCATCTTTATTTTAACCCCTGGGGCCAGTGCTCCTTTGAGTGTCGGTCCAACCTAGAGCCACTTGCGGTGCCACCCCTTCACCCGGGGTCTTCGGTTATTGTACGTAGTGTTCATCCTGTGTTCCCTGAGAATGAGATATGTGTAGCTCCTATCGGGATTTATCGGCACATCAGGCAGTCTTGCTGGTCTTGTTTTACCATTGTGGAAATGTCATGTAACCGGGATTCCGAGACTGATCGGGTCTTTCCGGGAGAAGGAATATCATTCGTTGATCATGAGAGCTTGTGATGGGATAAGTTGGGACACCCCTAAAGGGTATAAACTTTCGAGAGCCGTGCCTGCGGTTATGTGGCAGATGGGAATTTGTTAATATTTGGTTGTAGGGAACTTGACACTTGACTTAACTAAAATGAATCAACCGTGTGTGTAGCTGTGATGGTCTCTTTTCGGTGGAGTGCGGAAAGTGAACACGGTTTTGGGTAATGTTTGAACATAAGTAGTTTCAGGATCACTTCTTGATCACTTGTAGCTTCACGACCGTTGCGTAGCTTCTCATCTTACTCTTATTTGCGTATGTTAGCCACCATAATTGCTTAGCGCTTGCAGCAACTCCACCTCATTACCTCATCCTACCCATAAGCTTAAATAGTCTCGATCTCACGGGTGTGACATTGCTGAGTCCTCGTGACTCACGGATACTTCCAAAAACAGTTGCAGGTGCCGATGATACCAGTGCAGGTGACGCTACTGAACTCAAGTGGGAGTTCGACGAGGACCTTGGTCGTTACTAGGTGTCGTTTCCTGATGATCGGTAGTGGTGCCCAGTTGGGACTATCGGGGACCTAGCAGTTTGGTTATTTTCTTTTTCATTTGGTTGTCCATAGTCAGAATATGAGTGTATTCTGATGATGTATGACTTATTTGAATATTGTGTGACATGGCGAGTGTAATCCAACTCTATTTATCCCTTTCTCGTTCACTACATGGGATGTTGTGAAGATGACCCTTCTTGCGACAAAACCACTATGGGTTATGCCTCTAAGTCGTGGCTCGACATGTAGGAGCTATAGCCGCATCGTGGGTGTTACAAGTTGGTAATTAGAGCCATCCCCGACTTAGGAGCCCCCTGCTTGATCGAATCGCTGACATCGTTCAGTCTAGAACAAAATGTTATGAGTCTTGGGATTGTATATATATCGGAGAGTAAGATTCTTTTTACTCCCCAGTCCCTTCGTCGCTCTGTTGAGGCCTCCTGACATAGATGTTTTGACTTTCCTCTCCTCAAATTTCACTAAAAAAGTTTTAGGATCACGCGGGTATCCTGGAATCGTTCTGATATTCTTGTGACGAGAACATTGTTCTTGGTACCTCCTGTCATTTAGGGGTTGTGGCAGTGTCCCGGGGAGTTAAGCTCCGAGGTGTTGTCGTCACAATTTTATCGTTGCAGTTCTGGAATACCTGAGTTTGCCCACATCGAAAATCTCTTCTATGCAGTTGTTTGTGAGATAATCTCGATGCCACCCAGTACTAGGGCGGGAGTTCGAGACTATTTCCATAACTCGTATAACGGATGCTTTTCAAAGGTTGAGGTACCCGATTTCCGAATGTTTGTTAGTTATGTGTTGATGGATGGATACAATTGGAGCGTAGGGCTTGTTAGTTATGTGATATATATTGTGCCCCCCTGTATCCCGAACACCAGATTGCATGACCAGAAAGTTTCGGGAGTTTATAGGTGGGAATTCAAGTAGCTCTAGTATTTCTTCCCGTAGATATTTGGTTTGTGATTGGGTAATCCTTACCACTTGTTTGTTCCATTCGTACCTTGTTGTTTCACCCATCAACCTTTATCTAAGTGGCTTCTCACCTTAATGGGCGTGTGATGTTAACTTTGGAATTCATTCGTTCATTCTTGTTCAGATGTTTATTGTGAAGACTATATGTTGCAATTTCTATCCATTGATTCATCTTATCTATCTGTCTATCAAGATTCTAACGGATGTCACCCTCTTCAGGATGGCTCCTCCAATGCGTCTGAATCCACACAATGATGGGAGTCAGGCGAACCCTCCACCTCCACCTCCGCCTCCGGAGGCATGGCAATTTGTCATGGCAGCCACCAACGCCAATGCCCAGATGCTTTTGCAACTCTTGCAAGAACGCAACCAAGGTCAAGGAAACCAAGGAAATCAAGGCCAAGGGAATTTCAACAATCAGCCTTAGTTTGCTACCCTCAACCAGTTCCTTGCAAATCAGCCAAAGTCTTTCAGCTACTGTGCCGAGGCCACGGACGCTGATGATTGGCTCGTGGACATCAACAAGCATTTTGAATGTAGTAATGTCAGGCCTGAGGACTACGTCAAGTTCGCTTCGTTTCAACTCAAGGACCAAGCTACTGATTGGCAACAATACAAAGACTCCAGAGGAGGTCATGTGATTACTTGGGATGATTTCTGCCGAGATTTCAAAGCTCATCATATTCCAACAAGTGTTGCTGAGAGCAAGCGTAAGGAGTTCCGCAATCTCAAGGAAGGAAGCATGTCTATGTACCAATACAACATTCAGTTTCAGAAACTTGCTCACTTTGCAAGGCAGGATGTTCCTGATGAAAAGAACATGATCTATTGATACGTTTCCGTCGTATCTATAATTTTTTATTGTTCCATGCCAATATTCTACAACTTTCATATACTTTTGGCAACTTTTTATACTATTTTTGGGACTAACATATTGATCCTGTGCCAAGTGCCAGTTTCTGTTTGTTGCATGTTTTTTGTTTCACAGAAAATCCATATCAAACGGAGTCCAAACAGGATAAAAAATGACGGAGATTTTTTTGGGAATATATGTGATTTTTGGGAAGAAGAATCAACGCGAGACGATGCCCGAGGGGGCCACAAGGCAGGGGGCACGCCCTAGGGGTTCAGGCGCGCCCTGGGCCCTCGTGGCCACCCCGTAAGGCAGTTGGTGCCCTTCTTTCTCCACAAGAAAGCCAATATCCGGATAAAAATCGTGTCCAAAATTCAGCCAATCGGAGTTACGGATTCCGGCAATTTAAGAAACGGTGAAAGGGCAGAATCAGGTAACGCAGAAACAAAGAGACATATCCAATCTCAGAGGGGCTCTCGCCCCTCCCACGCCATGAGACCATGGACCAGAGGGGAAACCCTTCTCCCATCTAGGGAGAAGGTCAAGGAGGAGGAAGAAGGAGGGGGGCTCTCTCCCCCTCTCTCCCGGTGGCGCCGGAACGCCACCGGGGCCATCATCATCACCGCAATCTACACCAACAACTTCACCGCCACCATCACCAACTCTTCCCCCATCTATGCAGAGGTTTAACCCCTCTTTTACCCGCTGTAATCTCTACTTAAACATGGTGCTCAATGCTATATATTATTTCCCAATGATGTATGGGTATCCTATGATGTTTGAGTAGATCCGTTTTGTCTTATGTGTTAATTGATGATCGTGATTGGTTTGAGTTGCATGTTTTATTATTGGTGCTGTCCTATGGTGCTCTCCGTGTCGCGCAAGTGTGAGGGATCCCCGGTGTAGGGTGTTTCAATACGTTCATGATTTGCTTATGGTGGGTGGCATGAGTGACAGAAGCACATACCCGAGTAAGTAGGTTGTTTGCATATGGGAGTAAAGAGGACTTGATACTTTAATGCTATGGTTGGGTTTTACCTTAATGATCTTTAGTAGTTGCGGACGCTTGCTAGAGTTCCAATCATAAGTGCATATGATCCAAGTAGAGAAAGTATGTTAGCTTATGCCTCTCCCTCAAATAAAATTGCAATAACGATTACCGGTCTAGTTATCGATTGCCTAGGGACAAATAACTTTCTCGTGACAAAAAGCTCTCTACTTAAACTAATTTAGTTGTGTCTTTATCTAAAAAGCCCCTACTTTTATTTACGCACTCTTTATTATCTTGCAAACCTATCCAACAACACCTACAAAGTACTTCTAGTTTCATACTTGTTCTAGGTAAAGTGAACGTTAAGCGTGCGTAGAGTTGTATCGGTGGTCAATAGAACTTGAGGGAATATTTGTTCTACCTTTAGCTCCTCATTGGGTTCGACACACTTACTTATCAAAAGAGGCTACAACTGATCCCCTATGCTTGTGAGTTATCAAGACCTTTTTCTGGCGCCGTTGCTAGGGAATTATAGCATGGGGTGAATATTCTCGTGTGTGCTTGTTTGCTTTATCACTAAGTAAAGTTTATTTGATGTTCTAAGTTGTTCTCCATCTTTAGTTATGGATATGGAACACGAAATGCCAAAAAAAATTAGGTTTACTTGCTACTCATGGAGATGGGGAACCTCCTAAAACCCTCGATGCTCATTATGTGAAATATATTATGTACTACTTTGATAATCCTGAGAAAACCCCATTCAACTTTATAATGGGAGTAACGTTGGATCAACGTGAATACTTTAGGGATTATTGCTTGACTCAAAAAGGGAAACTATTATGGGATCAAATTTATATGTTGCATTGGTATGCTCGGCAACTATGCTTGAGATATGATTATACTTGTTGCTCTAGGATGAAGGCTCCACACCTTCCCTTTTTATGTGAATTTAATGATGATGAAACCTTGGCTTCTTATGATAATGGTATATATGATTATTATGATATGGAACAAATAGAAGAATTCATTGCTTTTATGGGTGCTTATGAAATTGAATCTTTGTTTAAAGAGTGTGAAAATCTTGATGATGCTGTTTACAGACCTGAAAATTTTGCTATACTTAGATATTGCTATGAGAATTATGAATTCAATTCCGATATTGATGATTTTATTGAGAGAGTCTCCGCTATCCAAGAAGAGACTAATATTTTGCAGGAGTCTATGGAAGAAGAAATTGATGAAACTGTGGGCTCATTGGATGAAAAAGATGATGAGGAGAGCGAAGAACAAAAGGAGGAAGAGTGGATTAGCTACCCGTGCCCACCTTCTAATGATTACATTGTTTAATTTCCCTTCATGCTTACCGAAGGATGATTGCTATGATGATTGTTATGATCTCGTTGATTCTTTTGAAATATCCCTTTTTGATGTTGCTTGCTATGCTTGTGGTCAAGATGCCAATATGAATTATGCGTATGGAGATGAACTTGCTATAGTTCTGTATGTTAAGCATGAAATTGTTGCTATTGCACCCACACATGGTAGTCCTATTATCTATTTGAATTCTCCCGACTACACTATATTGGAGAAGTTTTCCCTTATTAAGGATTATATTGATGGGTTGCATTTCACTACTACACATGATGATTTTGATAGATATAATATGCATGTGCTTGCTGCTCCTACTTGCAATTATTATGAGAGAGGAACTACATTTCCACCTCTCCATGTTTCCAATATGATAAAATTGCAAGAAACTATTTATACTATGCATTGGCCTTTACTATGTGTGCATGAATTGTTCTTTTATGACATGCGGATGCATAGGAAGAGAGTTAGACTTCATCATTACATGATATATGTTGCTTTGTGCTCACTACTAAATGCCAAATCATTTCTAATTCAAATTGGCTTTGATATACCTTGGGATCTAGGTGGATTCATTACTTGAGTACTATATGCCTAGCATAATGGGTTTAAAGAAAGCGCTGCCAGGGAGACAACCTGGAAGTTTTAGAGAGTCATTTATTTCTGTTCAGTGCTTTTATATAGTTTAAAACAAAAAAAATAAAGAGGGGAACCCAAAACTTTTCAAAAAGGAAAGTGAAAGTGAGAGAGACAAGCATTGTTGAAGTGGGGGAGCTCCTTGAACTTTGTTCATGCTCACGGAAACTTTGTGAATCTTGATTACAGATACTTTTCAATAAAAATAATTATACCCTTGTACAATTCCATTATATTATAAAAATAATGTGCCAAGATTTGCCTTTAGGATGTTTACATTGCTTGTTGGTTTGTGCGGTGCAGAACAGAAACTTTGGCTGTAGTGCAGGATTTTACATTTCTTACTGGAACGTCAAACGGTTCCGAAACTTTTTGCACTGTCTTTCTATACAAATTTTTCATTTTTCCTAATTTTTTCATAATTTTTGGAGTGCCATAAGTATGGTGAATGTTCAGATTACTACAGACTGTCCTGTTTAAGACATATTCTGTTTTTGATGCATAGTTTGCTTGTTTTGATGAAACTATCAATTTCTATCAGTGGATTAAGCCATGGAAAAGTTATATTACAGTATATACAATGAAAAAACAAAATATGAATTGGTTTACAACAGTAATTAGAGTAGTGATTTGCTTTATTATACTAACGAATGTTACCGAACTTTCCGTTAAGTTTTGTGTAATTGAAGTTTTCAAGTTTTGGGAGAGATCATGATGGATGAAGGAATAAGGAGTGGCAAGAGCCTAAGCTTGGGGATTCCTGAGGCACCCCAAGGAAATATTCAAGGACTCCCAAGCAACCAAGCTTGGGGATGCCCCGGAAGGCATCCCCTCTTTCTTCTAACAATCATCGGTAATTTTACTTGGAGCTATATTTTTATTCGTCACATGATATGTGTAAATCTCGGAGCGTCTTTTGCATTTAGTTTTCACTTTTCTTTCATGCACCATGCTGGTATGAGATAGTCCTTGGTTGATTTATAGAATTCTCATTGCACTTCTCTTATATCTTTTGAGTATGGCTTTATAGAATGCTTCATGTGCTTCACTTATATCTTTTGAAGTTTGGATTGCCTGTTTCTCTTCACATAGAAAACCGCCATTTGTAGAGTGCTCTTTTGCTTCACTTATATTTGTTAGAGCGTGGGCATATCTTTTTTAGAAAGAATTAAACTCTCTTGCTTCAATTATATCTATTTAGAGAGATGACGGGAATGGGTCATTCACATGGTTAGTCATAAAATCCTACATAAAACTTGTAAATCACTGAATATGATATGTTTGATTCCTTGCAATAGTTTTGCGATATAAAGATGGTGATATTAGAGTCATGCTAGTGGGTAGTTGTAGATTGTAGAAATACGTGTGTTGAAGTTTGTGATTCCCGTAGCATGCACGTATGGTGAACCGTTATGTAACGAAGTTGGAGCATGAGATATTTATTGATTGTCTTCCCTATGAGTGGCGGTCGGGGACGAGCAATGGTCTTTTCCTACCAATCTACCCCCTAGGAGCATGCGCGTAGTACATTGTTTCGATGACTAATAGATTTTTGCAATAAGTATGTGAGTTCTTTATGACTAATGTTGAGTCCATGGATTATACGCACTCTCACCCTTCCATCATTGCTAGCCTCTTCGGTACCGTGTATTGCCCTTTCTCACCTCGACTGTTGGTGCAAACTTCGCCGGTGCATCCAAACCCCGTGATATGATACGCTCTGTCACACATAAGCCTCCTTATATCTTCCTCAAAACAGCCACCATACCTACCTATTATGGCATTTCCATAGCCATTCCGAGATATATTGCCATGCAACTTCCATCATCATCATATACATGAATTGAGCATTTATTGTCATATTGCTTTGCATGGTCGTAAGATAGCTAGCATGATGTTTTCATGGCTTGTCCGTTTTTTGATGTCATTGCTATGCTAGATCATTGCGCATCCCGGTACACCGCTGTAGGCATTCATATAGAGTCATATCTTTGTTCTAGTATCGAATTGTAATATTGAGTTGTAAGTAAATAAAAGTGTGATGATCATCATTATTAGAACATTGTCCTATGTGATGTTATCAAAATAAAAGAGGCCAAAGAATCCAAAATAAAAAAAGAGGCCAAAGAAGCCCACCAAAAGAAAAAAAAGAAAAAATTGAGAGAAAAAGAGAGAAGGGGTAATGTTACTATCCTTTTACCACACTTGTGCTTCAGAGTAGCACCATGTTCTTCATATAGAGAGTCTCTTGAGTTATCACTTTTCATATACTAGTGGAAGTTTTCATTATAGAACTTGGCTTGTATATTCCGATGATGGGCTTCCTCGAATGTCCAAGGTCTTCATGAGCAAGCAAGTAGGATGCACACCCACTTAGTTTTAGTGTGAGCTTTCATACACTTATAGCTCTTAGTGCATCAGTTGCATGGCAGTCCCTACCCCTCACATTGACATCAATTGATGGGCATCTCCATAGCCCGTTGATTAGCCGCGTCGATGTGAGACTTTCTTCCTTTGTGTCTTCTCCACACAACCCCCATCATCATATTCTATTCCACCTATAGTGCTATGTCCATGGATCACGCTCATGTATAGCGTAAAAATTGAAAAGGTTACAGAACGTCAAAAGTATGAAACAATTGCTTGGCTTGTCATCGGGGTTGTGCATGATTTGAATATTTTGTGTGGTGAAGATGGAGCATAGCCAGACTATATGATTTTGTAGGGATAACTTTCTTTGGCCATGTTATTTTGAAAAGACATGATTGCTTTATTAGTATGCTTGAAGTATTATTATCTTAATGTCAAATGATAGACTATTGCTTTGAATCACTCATGTCTTAATATTCATGCCATGATTAGATTACATGATCAAGATTATGCTAGGTAGCATTCCACATCAAAAATTATCTTTTTTTTATCATTTACCTACTCGAGGACGAGCAGGAATTAAGCTTGGGGATGCTTATACGTCTCCGTCGTATATATATTTTTTGATTGTTCCATGCCAATATTCTAAAACTTTCATATATTTTTGGCAACTTTTTATACTATTTTTGGGACTAACATATTGATCCAGTGCCCAGTGCCAGTTCCTATTTGTTGCTTGTTTTTTGTTTCACAGAAAATCCATATCAAACGGAGTCCAAACGGGATAAAAACTGACGGAGATTTTTTTTGGAATATATGATATTTTTGGGAAGAAGAATCAACGTGAGACGATGCCCGAGGGGGCCACGAGGAAGGGGGCGCGCCCTAGGGGGTCAGGCGCACCCTGGGCCCTCATGGCCACCCCGTAAGGCGGTTGGTGCCCTTCTTTCGCCGAAAGAAAGCCAATATCCGAATAAAAATCATGTCCAAAATTCAGCCCAATCGGAGTTATGGATCTCCAGGAATTTAAGAAACGGTGAAAGGGCAGAATCAGGGAACGCAGAAACAGAGAGACAGATCCAATCTCAGAGGGGCTCTCGCCCCTCCCACGCCATGAGACCATGGAACAGAGGGAAACCCTTCTCCCATCTAGGGAGAAGGTCAAGGAATAAGAAGAAGGAGGGGGGCTCTCTCCCCCTCTCTTTCGGTGGCGCCGGAACACCGCCGGGGCCATCATCATCACCGCAATCTACACCAACAACTTCACCGCCACCATCACCAACACTTCCCCCCTCTATGCAGCAGTGTAACCCCTCTTTTACCCGTTGTAATCTCTACTTAAACATGGTGCTCAATGCTATATATTATTTCCCAATGATGTATGGCTATCCTATGATGTTTGAGTAGATTCGTTTTGTCCTATGGGTTAATTGATGATCGTGATTGGTTTGAGTTGCATGTTTTAGTATTGATGTTGTCCTATGGTGCTCTCTGTGTCGCGCAAGCATGAGGGATCCCCGCTGCAAGGTGTTGCAATACCTTCAAGATTTGCTTATGGTGGGTGGCGTGAGTGACAGAAGCACATACCCGAGTAAGTAGGTTGTTTGCATATGGGAGTAAAGAGGACTTGATACTTTAATGCTATGGTTGGGTTTTACCTTAATGATCTTTAGTAGTTGCGAACGCTTGCTAGAGTTCCAATCATAAGTGCATATGATCCAAGTAGAGAAATTTTGTTAGCTTATGCCTCTCCCTCAAATAAAATTGCAATAATGATTACCGGTCTAGTTATCGATTGCCTAGGGACAAATAACTTTCTCGTGACAAAAAGCTCTCTACTAAAACTAATTTAGTTGTGGCTTTATCTAAACAGCCCCTACTTTGTATTTACGCACTCTTTATTATCTTGCAAACCTATCCAGCAACACCTACAAAGTACTTCTAGTTTCATACTTGTTCTAGGTAAATCAAACGTTAAGCATGCGTAGAGTTGTATCGGTAGTCGATAGAACTTGAGGGAATATTTGTTCTACCTTTAGCTCCTCGTTTGTTTCGATACTCTTACTTATCGAAAGAGGCTACAATTGATCCCCTATACTTGTGGGTTATCATCTATCACTTCAGAGGTGGCCTCAAAGAAGATCTGCAGTTAGCTCTCGTGCTTCTTGAGCCTACTAACTTTGATTCAGAGCTCACTCCATGGTCTAGTCACGTCTGTCCTTTTGAGCCATGGCCATCGAGCCTTCATGGCCACTCTTGGGAAATGTAGCATGCAATTTCAAAAAAAAATCCTATGCTCACGCAAGATCTATCTAGGAGATGCATAGCAACAAGAGGGGGAGAGTGTGTCTATGTACCCTTGTAGACCGACGACGGAAGCGTTTGAAAACGCGGTTGATGTAGTTGATCTTCTTTTCTTTCCGGCCAATCAAGTACCGAACGTACGGCACCTCCGAGTTCTGCACATGTTCAGCTCCATGGTGTCCCTCGAACTCTTCATACCGCAAAGTGTCGAGGAAGTAGATGAGTTCCGTTAGCACGACAGTGTGGTGACGGTGATGGTGAAGTGATCCACATAGGGCTTTGCCTAAGCACCGCAAGAATATGACCGAGGGTGTAATCTTTGTAGGGGGGCGCCGCACACGGCTAACAGATGTTGTTGTGTTGTGCTAGGGGCACGCCCCCACCCTAAAATATATATAGGTGGGAGGGGAGGGGAGGCAGCCTGGTGCACCACATAGGTGGTCGGCCGGCCCTAGGGCTCCTGCCCTAACCGCCCCCCTGCCATGTTTGGACAAGGGGCAAAGGAATGAGGGGGGAGGGGAAGGAACTAGGAGACCTACTTCTCACTTTCCTTTTCCTCCTCTCCTTTTCTTTCCTCCCCATATGGCTGGCCCTATAGGGGGCATACCAGCCCCTTATGGGTTGGTGTATTACCTCAGTTGGCCCATTAAGCCCATATCTTTGCCGGGGGGCCGGAACCCCTACCGGTGACCCGATATGTACCCGGTACCCTCCGAAACACTTCCTGTGTCCGAATACTATCGTCATATATATATATATATATATGTATATATATATATATATGTATATATATATATATATATGTATATATATATATATGTATATATATATATATATATGTATATATATATATATCAATCTTTACCTCTCGACCATTTTGAGACTCCTCTTCATGTCCGTGATCTCATTCTGGACTCCGAATATCAATTGGTTACCAAATCACATAACTCATATAATACAAAAGCGTCATTGGACGTCAAGCGTGTGGACCCTACAGGTTTGAGAACTATGCAGACATGACCGAGACACCTCTCCGGTCAATAACCAATAGTGGAACCTGGATGCTCATATTGGCTCCTACATATTCTACGAAGATCTTTATCGGTCGAACCGTTATTACAACATACGTTATTCCCTTTGTCCATCGGTATGTTACTTGCCCGAGAATCCATCGTCGGTATCTTCATACCTAGTTCAATCTTGTTACTGGCAAGTCTCTTTACTCGTTCATAATACATCATCCCGCAACTAATTCATTAGTCACTTTTCTTGCAAGGCTTCTTATGATGTGCATTAACGAGAGGGCCCAGAGATACCTCTCTGTTACTCGGAGTGACAAATCCTAATCTCGATCTATGCCATCCCGACAAACACCTTCGGAGATACTTGTAGAGCATCTTTATAATCATCCAGTTATGTTTGTGACATTTGATAGCACACAAAGTATTCGTCCGGTGTCCGGGAGTTGCATAATCTCATAGTCAAAGGAATATGTATATGACATGAAGAAAGTAATAGCAATAAAACTGAACGATCAATATGCTAAGCTAATGGATGGGTCTTGTCCATCACATAATTCTCCTAATGATTTGATCCCGTTCATCAAATGAGAACACATGTCTATGGTTAGGAAACTTAATCATCTTTGATTAACAAGCTAGTCTAGTAGAGGCTTACTAGGGACACAGTGTTTTGTCTATGTATCCACACATGTATCAAGTTTCCGGTTAATACAATTCTAGCATGAATAATAAACATTTATCATGATATAAGGAAATATAAATAACAACTTTATTATTGCCTCTAGGGCATATTTCCTTCAGTCTCCAACTTGCACTAGAGTTAATAATCTAGTTCACATTGTCATGTGATTTAACACCAATAGTTCACATCTTTATGTGATTAGTTCACATCGCCATGTGACTAATACCCAAAGGGTTTTACTAGAGTCAATAATCTAGTTCACATCGCTATATGATTAACACCCAAAGAGTACTAAGGTGTGATCATGTTTTGCTTGTGAGAGAAGCTTAGTCAATAGGTCTGGCACATTCAGAGCCGCATGTATTTTGCAAATTTTCTATGTCTACAATGCTCTGCATGGAGCTACTCTAGCTAATTGCTCCCACTTTCAATATGTATCCAGATTGAGAGTTAGAGTCATCCGGATCGGTGTAAAAGCTTGCATCGACATAACTCTTTACGAAGAACTCTTTAGCACCTCCATAACCGAGAAATATGTCCTTAGTCTTCTAAGGATAATTTTGACCATTGTCTAGTGATCCACTACTGGATCAATATCGTACCCCCTTGCCAAACTCATGGCAAGGTACACAATAGGTTTAGTACACAACATAGCATACTTTATAGAACCTATGGCTGAGGCATAGGGAATGATTTTCATTCTCTTTCTATTTTCTACCGTGGTCGTGTTTTTGAGTCTTACTCAACTTTACACCTTGCAATACAGGCAAGAACTCCTTCTTTGACTGTTCTGTTTTGAACTACTTGAAAATCTTGTCAATGTATGTACTAGTTGAAAAATCTTATCAAGCGTCTTGATCTATCTCTATATATCTTGATGCCCAATATGTAAGCACTTCACTGAGGTCTTTCTTTGAAAAACTCCTTTCAAACACTCCTTTATGCTTTCCAGAAAATTCTACATCATTTCTGATCAACAATATGCCATTCACACATACTTATCAGAAAGGCTGTAGTGCTCTCACTCACTTTCTTGCAAATACAGGCCTCACCACAAGTCTGTATAAAACTATATGCTTTGATCAACTCATCAAAGTGTATATTCCAACTCCAAGATGCTTGCACTAGTCCATAGATGGATCGCTGGAGCTTGCACATTTTGTTAGCAGCTTTAGGATTTACAAAACCTTCTGGTTGTATCATATACAACTCTTCTTTAATAAATCCATTAAGGAATGCAGTTTTGACATCCATTTGTCAGATTTCATAAAATGTGGAAATTGCTAACATGACTCGGACAGACTTTAAGCATCGATACGAGTGAGAAAATCTCATCGTAGTCAACACCTTGAACTTGTCGAAAACTTTTTGCGACAATTCAAGCTTTCTAGATATTAACACTACTATCAGGGTCCATCTTCCTCTTGAAGATCCATTTATTCTCAATGGCTTGCCGATCATCGGACAAGTCAACCAAAGTCCACACTTTGTTCTTCATACATGGATCCAATCTCAGATTTCATGGCCTCAAGCCATTTTGCAGAATCTCGGCTCATCATCGCTTCCTCATAGTTCGTAGGTTCGTCATGGTCTAGTAACATGACTTCCAGAAAGTATTACCATACCACTCTGGTGCGGACTATACTCTGGTTGACCTACGAGGTTCGGTAGTAACTTAATCTGAAGTTTCGTGATCATCATCATTAGCTTCCTCACTAATTGGTGTAGGAATCACTAGAACTGATTTCTGTGATGAACTACTTTCCAATTCGGGAGAAGGTCAACTACCTCATCAAGTTCTACTTTCCTCCCACTCACTTATTTCGAGAGAAACTCCTTCTCTAGAAAGGAACCACTCTTAGCAACAAATATCTTGCCTTCAGATCTGTGATAGAAGGTGTGACCAACAATTTCCTTTTAGGGTATCCTATGAAGACGCACTTCTCCGATATAGGTTCTAGCTTATCGGTTTGAAACTTTTTCACATAAGCATCACAACCCCAAACTTTTAAGAAACGGCAGCTTAGGTTTCTTGTTAAACCATAGTTCATACGGTGTCGTCTCAACGGATCAGATGGTGCCCTATTTAACATGAATGCAGTTGTCACTAATGCATAACCCCAAAACGATAGTGGTAAATCGGTAAGAGACATCCTAGATCGCACCATATCTAATAAAGTATGATTACGATGTTCGGACACACCATTACATTGTGGTTTCCAGGTGGCGTGAGTTGCGAAACTATTCCACATTGTTTCAAATGAAGACCAAGCTCATAACTCAAATATTCGCCTCTGCGATCAGTATCGTAGAAACTTTAGTTTCTTGTTACGATGATTTTCCACTTCACTCTGAATTTTTTTGAACTTTTCAAATGTTTCAGACTTATGTTTCATTAAGTAGATATTCTCATATCTTCTCAAATCATCTATGAAGGTCAGAAAATAATGATACCCGCCGCGAGCCTCAACACTCATCGGACTGCATACATCAGTATGTATTATTTCCAATAAGTTAGTGGTTCACTCCATTGTTCCGAAGAACGGAGTTTTAATCATCTTGCCCATGAGGCATGGTTCGCAAGTATCACATGATTCATAATCAAGTGATTCCAAAAGCCCATCAGCATGGAGTTTCTTCATGCGCTTTACACTAATATGACCTAAACGACAGTGCCATAAATAAGTTACACTATCATTATTAACTTTGCATCTTTTGGCTTCAATATTATGAATATGTGTATAACCACGATCGAGATTCAACAAATCATTCACATTGGGTGTATGACCATTGAAGGTTTTATTCATGTAAATAGAACAACAATTATTCTCTAACTTAAATGAATAAATGTATTGCAATAAACATGATCCAATCATGTTCATGCTCAACGCAAACACCAAATAACATTTATTTAGGTTCAACACTAATCCTGAAGGTAGAGGGAGTATGCGATAGTGATCTTATCAACCTTGGAATCACTTCCAACACACATCGTTGCCTCACCCTCAACTAGTCTCTGTTCATTTTGTAACTCCTGTTTTGAGTTACTAATCTTAGCAACTGAAACGGTATCAAATACCCTGGGGTTACTATGAACACTAGTAAAGTACACATCAATAACATATATATCAAATATACCTTTCACTTTTCCATCCTTCTTATCCGCCAAATACTTGGGGCAGTTCCGCTTCCAGTGACTAGTCCCTTTGCACTAGAAGCACATAGTTTTAGGCTTAGGTCCAAACTTGGGCTTCTTACTGGGAGTAGCAACTTGCTTGCTATTCTTCTTGAAGTTCCCCTTCTTCCCTTTGCCCTTTTTCTTGAAACTAGTGGTCTTGTTAACCATCAACACTTGATGCTTCTTTTTGATTTCTACCTCCGTAGCCTTTAGCATTGCGAAGAGCTCGGGAATTGTCTTTTCCATCCCTTACATATTATAGTTCATCAAGAAGTTCCAGTAACTTGGTGATAGTGACTAGAGAACTCTGTCAATCACTATCTTGGAAGATTAACTCCCACTTGTTTCAAGCGATTGTAGTACTCAGACATTCTGAGCACATGCTCACTGGTTGAGCTATTCTCCTCCATCTTGTAGGCAAAGTACTTATCAGAGGTCTTATACCTCTCGACTCGGGCATGAGTCTGAAATACCAATTTCAGCTCTAGGAACATCTTATATGCTCCGTGGCATTCAAAACGTTTTTGAAGTCCCGGTTCTAAGCCGTAAATCATGGCGCACTAAACTATCAAGTAGTCATCATACCGAGCTTGCCAAATGTTCATAACATCTGCATCTGCTCCTGCAATAGGTCTGTCACCTAGCGGTGCATCAAGGAGATAATTTTTCTGTGCAGCAACGAGGGTAATCCTCAGATCACGGACCAAGTCCGCATCATTGCTAGTATCATCTTTCAACTAAGTTTTCTCTAGGAACATATAAAAATATAAAACAGTGGAGCTATACGCGTGCTGTTGATCAACATAGATATGCTAATACCATCAGGACTAAGTTCATGATAAATTAAAGTTCAATTAGTCATATTACTTAAGAACTCCCACTTAGATAGACATCCCTCTAGTCATTTAAATGATCACGTGATCCATATCAACTAAACCATGTCCGATCATCATGTAAGATGGAGTAGTTTTCAATGGTGAACACCACTATGTTGATCATATCTACTATATGATTCACGTTTGACCTTTCGGTCTCAGTGTTCCGAGGCCATATATCTACATATGCTAGGCTCGTCAAGTTTAACCCGAGTATTCTGCGTGTGCAAAACTGGCTTGCACCCGTTGTATGTGAACGTAGAGCTTATCACACCCGATCATCACGTGGTGTCTCGGCACGACGAACTGTAGCAACGGTGCATTCTCAGGGAGAACACTTATACCTTGAAATTTAGTGAGAGATCATCTTATAATGCTACCGCCGTAATAAGCAAAATAAGATGCATAAAAGATAAACATCTCATGCAATCAAAATAAGTGATATGATACGGCCATCATCATCTGTGCCTTTGACCGCCATCTCCAAAGCACCGCCATGATCACCAACGTCATCGGCTTGACACCTTGATCTTCATCGTAGCATCGTTGTCGTCTCGCCAACTATTGCCTCTACTACTATCGCTACCGCTTAGTGATAAAGTTCATACAATAAAGTGACAACCATAAGGCTCCTGCCAGTTGCCGATAACGGTTAGAAAACATGATCATCTCATACAACCATTTATATATCATCATGTCTTGACCATATGGCATCACAACAAGCCCTGCAAAAACAAGTTAGAAGTCCTCTACTTTGTTGTTGCAAGTTTTATGTGGATGCTATGGGCTTCTAGCAAGAATCGTTCTTACATATGCATCAAAACCACAACGATTTTTGGTCAAGTGTGCTGTTTTAACCTTCAACAAGGACCGGGCATAGTCAAACTCGATTCAACTAAAGTTGGAGAAACAGACACCCGCTAGCCACCTGTGTGCGAAGCACATCGGTAGAACCAGTCTCATGAATGCGGTCATGTAATGTTGGTCTGGGCCGCTTCATCCAACAATACCGCCAAATCAAAGTAAGACGTTGCTAGTAAGCAGTATGACTATTATCGCCCACAACTCATTGTGTTCTACTTGTGCATATAACATCTACGCATAGACCTGGCTCGGATGTCACTATTGGGGAACGCAATATTTCAAAAAAAATCCTACGATCACGCAAGATCTATCTAGGAGATGCATAGCAACGTGAGGGAACAGTGTGTCCATGTACCCTCGTAGACCGAAAGCGGAAGCGTTTAGTAACGCGGTTGATGTAGTCGAATGTCTTCGCGATCCAACCGATCCAAGCACCGAACATACGGCACCTCCGTGTTCAACACATGTTCAGCATGATGATGTCCCTCGAGCTTTTGATCCAGTTGAGGATGAGGGAGAGTTCCGTCAGCACAACGGCATGGCGATGGTGATGATGAAGTTACCGGAGTAGGGCTTCGCCTAAGCACTACGACAATATGACAGAGGTGTGTAACTATGGAGGGGGGCACCACACACAGCTAAGACAAATCTTGGGGTGCCCCCCGCCCACATATATAAAGGAGGGAGGAAGAGAGGCCGACCCTCCTAGGGGCGCGCCAAGTGTAGGGAGTCCTACTAGGACTCCCAAGTCCTAGTAAGATTCCCTTTCCTTTTCGGAATAGGAAAGAAGGAAAGGAGGGAGAGGGAGAAGGAAAGGGGGGGGGGCGCCCCCACCTCTTGTCCAATTTGGTTTGGGCAGGGGGGAGGCGCGCGCCACCTCGTGGCCCTTCTTCCCTCCTTCCACTAAAGCCCAATAAGGCCCATTAACTTCCCCGGTGAATTCCCGTAACTCTCCAGTACTACAAAAAATACCCAAATCACTCGGAACATTTCCGATGTCTGAATATAGCATTCCAATATATCAATATTTACCTCTCGACCATTTTGAGACTCCTCGTCATGTCCATGATCTCATCCGGGACTCCGAACAAACTTCGGTCATCAAATCACATAACTCATAATATAAATCGTCATCGAACATTAAGCGTGTGGACCCTGCGAGTTCAAGAACTATGTAGACATGACCGAGACACATCTCCGGTCAATAACCAATAGCGGAACCTGGATGCTCATATTGGCTCCTACGTATTCTACGAAGATCTTTATCGGTCAAACCTCATAATGATGACTACTACACAACCTTCTTCTTGTAGACGTTGTTGGGCCTTCAAGTGCAGAGGTTTGTAGGACAGTAGCAAATTTCCCTCAAGTGGATGACCTAAGGTTTATCAATCCGTAGGAGGCGTAGTATGAAGATGGTCTCTCCCAAGCAACCCTGCAACCAAATAACAAAGAGTCTCTTTTGTCCCCAACACACCCAATACAATGGTAAATTGTATAGGTGCACTAGTTCGACGAGGAGATGGTGATACAAGTGCAATATGAATGATAGATAAAGGTTTTTGTAATCTAAAAAATATAAAAACAGCAAGGTAACTAATGATAAAAGTGAGCACAAACAGTATTGGAATGCGTTGAAACAAGGCCTAGGGTTCATACTTTCACTAGTGCAAGTTCTCTCAACAATAATAACATAATGGGATCATATAACAATCCCTCAACATGCAACAAAGAGTCACTCCAAAGTCACTAATTGCGGAGAACAAACGAAGAGATTATTGTAGGGTACGAAACCACCTCAAAGTTATCCTTTTTGATCGATCTATTCAAGAGTCTGTAGTAAAATAACATGAATCTATTCTTTCCATTCAATCTATCCTAGAGTCCGTACTAGAATAACACCTTAAGACGCAAATCAACTAAAAACCTAATGCCACCTAGATACTCCAATGTCACATCAAGTATCCGTGGGCATGATTATACGATATGCATCACACAATCTCAGATTCATCTATTCAACCAACACAAAGAACTTCAAAGAGTGCCCCAAAGTTTCTACCGGAGAGTCAAGACGAAAACGTGTGCCAACCCCTATGCATAAGTTCACAAGGTCACTGAACCCGCAAGTTGATCACCAAAACATACATCAAGTAGATCACCTGAATATCCCATTGTCACCACAGATAAGCACATGCAAGACATACATCAAGTGTTCTCAAATCCTTAAAGACTCAATCCAATAAGATAAGTTCAAAGGGAAAACTCAATCCATTACAAGAGAGTAGAGGGGGAGAAACATCATAAGCTCCAACTACAATAGCAAAGCTCGCGATACATCAAGATCGTGCCAAATCAAGAACACGAGAGAGAGAGTGCGTGTGTGTGAGACAGAGATCAAACACATAGCTACTGGTACATACCCTCGGCCTGTTGGGGAACGTAGTAATTTCAAAATTTTCCTATGCACACACAGGATCATGGTGATGCATAGCAACGAGAGGGGAGAGTGTTGTCCACGTACCCTCGTAGACCGTTAAGTGGAAGCGTTATGACAATGCGGTTTATGTAGTCGTACGTCATCACGATCGACCGATCGATAGTACCGAACGTACGGCACCTCCGCGTTCAGCACATGTTCAGCTTGGTGACATCCCATGAACTCACATTCCAGTAGAGATTAGGGAAGAGTTTCGTCAGCACGACGACGTGGTGATGATGTTGATGAAGTTCTGCAGTAGGGCTTCGCCTAAACACCGCTACGGTATGACCGAGGTGGATTATGGTGGAGGGGGCACCGCACACGGCTGGGAGAGATCTTTGTGATCAACTTGTGTGTCTAGAGGTGCCCCCCTGCCCCTGTATATAAAGGAGCAAGGGGGAGGCCGGCCGTCCCTTGTTGGCGCGCCTAGGAGGAGGAATCCTCCTCCTAGTAGGAGTTGGATTCCTCCCTTTCCTACTCCTGCTAGGAGGGGGAAAGGCAGGGAGAGAAAGAGAAGGAAAGGGGGGCGCCCCCCTTTGCCTAGTTCAATTCTGACAGGGGGAAGGGGGCGCGCTGCCTGCCCTAGGCCGGTCCCTCTCTCTTTCCCTTATGGCCCAACAAGGCCCATTAGCCCCCGGGGGGTTCCGGTAACCCCTCCGGTACTCCCGTAAAATTTCGATTTCACCCTGAACTATTCCGATGTCCAAATGTAGGCTTCCAATATATCAATCTTTATGTCTCGACCATTTTGAGACTCCTCGTCATGTCCGTGATCAAATCCGGGACTCCGAACTACCTTCGGTACATCAAAACATATAAACTCATAAAACTGATCGTCACAGAACTTTAAGCGTGCGGACCCTACGGGTTCAAGAACTATGTAGACATGACCGAGACACGTCTCTAGTCAATAACCAATAGCGGAACCTGGATGCTCATATTGGTTCCTACATATTCTACGAAGATCTTTATCGGTCAAACCGCACAACACTATACGTTGTTCTCTTTGTCATCGGTATGTTACTTGTCCGAGATTCGATCGTCGGTATCTCAATACCTAGTTCAATCTTGTTACCGGAAAGTCTCTTTACTTGTTCTGTAATACATCATCTCGTAAATAACTCATTAGTTATCATGTTTGCAAGGCTTATAGTGATGTGTATTACCGTGAGGGCCCAGAGATACCTCTCCGACAATCGGAGTGACAAATCCTAATCTTGATCTATGCCAACTCAACAAGTACCATTGGAGACACCTGTAGAGCACCTTTATAATCACCCAGTTACGTTGTGATGTTTGGTAGCACACAAAGTGTTCCTCCGGTATTCGAGAGTTGCATAATCTCATAGTCATAAGAACATGTCACTACAAAAAAAGACACATCCGTGACATTTTGGGCCGAACGAATTTTTTTTCTGTCATACATATGACACTTCTATGACGATAATTGTGACAAAACCCAGTATCATCATAGATGTGGTGGGCTCCTACTTCTATGACAAAAAATCATGACAGAAAATGGGCTTTTCGTCCTGGGCGGGCCGGAGATGCAGCTGCATGACATTCTTTGGGCCGTCCATGACGGAAAAAACCGTGGTAGAAGCGAGGGGGAGGAAAATTTTGGGGAGTTCCCGATTACGGTGGGAGGTCAGGGGCCGGGCAATGCGCCTTTCTCTCATACACGTACACGCATGTGTGTGAGGCGGTGGCTCTAACTGAACCCAAGCGAGGCGTTGGGCTGTAACTGAACCCGAGCGATTGCACTGCAGGCTACGCGTTACTGAACCCGAGCGATTGATCGATGGCTGTTAACTGAACCCGATCGAGCAATTCCTTTGCTACTACTGCTAACTGAAGCCGATCGATAGGATGAATAGTGAGTGTTGCGGGGGGTTTGGATGAACAATGAGCGGTGCCATTGCCTCTGGATGAACAGGACCCCGTGGTGTGGTGGTGGGCTGGATAAACAGTAGACGGTGGAGGGGTGCCTTTGAAGGGGTGGATGAACAGGACCCTGTGGTGTGGAGGGCTGGATGAACAGTAGACAGTGGAGGGGTGGTTGAACATGACCCCGTGGTGTGGAGGGCTGGATGAATAGTAGACGGTGGAGGGGTGCCCGTGGAGGGGTGGTTGAA